>NW_027554908.1:0-89020 GCF_964276395.1 Gasterosteus aculeatus | reverse complement strand
TGTGTGTGTGTGTGTGTGTGTGTGTGTGTGTGTGTGTGCAGCAGGCTGTGGTTGTACAGCCAGAAGTGATGAGGCGGAGGGAGGCTCCCGCTGGGTGTAATGAGGCTCCCTGCAGCTCCACACTGCTTCACCAAGTCTCCTCTGTGTCTCCGCCCAGCAGGCTTGTGTTTGCACAGCGCCACGCCACTAGACTGCACACACACACAGACACACACACACACACACACCGTCTCCCCTTCACAACTTTCTTCTAAAATGTTGTTTCTCTTTTTCTCTTATCTTTTTTCTTACTCGCTCTCGTGGCATCTTCCTGGTCCCCTTTTCTCTTCTTTCCTCCTCATTCCTGCTTCTCCCCCCCTTCTCCCCCCCCCTTCTCCCCCCTCTTCTCCCTCTCTCCCCCCTCCCTCGGCATGAGTCCTGTGTAATTGGGGTGTTCTCAACAGCACATTAGACAGGATTAGCAACGCAGCGACTCCTGGCGCTGTCGACCTCCTCCAAACGCAGGTCAAATGAGGTCAGAAAAATACAGCAGCAGCCGCAGCTCAGCCGCGTGTGTGTGTGTGTGTGTGTGAATGACATGATGTGACATGTATAATTTTTTCTTCTGCGGAGTGTTTTATCATCACCTGTCTGTGTGTGTGTGTGTGTGTGTGACAGAGTGACACGGGGCATGATAGTTAAGATCTGACAGACACACACACACACACACACACACAGCAGACTGGCTGCGGTGCAAAGGTTGATGTATGTACACGTGTCGACCATGTGTTACGTGTAAAGACCCTGTGGAAGTGACAGGTTAACCCCCCCCCCCCCCACCACCCTACGCCTCCACATGTGAGTTTGCACCGTCACGGCGTTCAGACGGCGTTCCGACCCCCCCCCCCACACACACACTGCAGCCTTGCGATGCTTTTTGGGCCGTGACGTACGTGCAGGGAACTCTGTGTGTTTTGGTAACAGTTACGCTCTACTGGCTGCGTCTCAAGTCAAGGGGGTCTCCTCTGATGTAGTCCTGGTCTCCTGGTCTCCTGGTCTCCGTAGACCTCGTCCCAACCTTTTGTTTCAGAAAGCGAGCGGCTTTCATTGGCATCCCCCCGAGGCGGAGAGCGCTAAGCTAAAGGAAGGCTAGGTATGGAAATTAGCCCCCTTTCACAATACTCGACAATGTCTCCTGTGCCCCCCCCCCCCCCCCCCCCCCCCCCGCCGTGGGACTGGAGGGTAGGGTGGCATTGTTCTTCCTGCTCAGTTTTGTAAGAAATTAATTAATTATGAGCGAGTAAGTGAGTTAAGAAAGGCTGTTCGGGGTTCTATTGGTGTTAACATAATTACAATGCTCCCTCTCTTTTTGTCCCGCCTCTCAAATGGCTTTTTATCGTTTTTATCGTGTTCAATTTGGAAAAAGAAAAGCTGATAAAAGCCTTTATAATGCTTTAATTTGGCATCGATTTGCATGAATCTCCCTCAGTAATTATCAACTTACCCCTCCCCTCTTGGATGACAGAATCCGTAGATTCTGATAAGAGAGGGTGTGTGTGGGGTGGGTGGGTATCTTCCCCTCTCCATCTCCCCATTTTTCTATTTCCATATCTCATCCCTCTGTCTCTCATTGGGAGGGAGGCGCGCGGCGAGTGATGGCGGCGGCAGCGGGGGAGAGACGGAACAGAAGAATCCTAAATCAAAGCACTCAATTATAGGGCCGCAGTAATTATGGGAGCCCTTGAATTGAAGTGCCCTCGGAGGAGAGATGGATAGATATATGGATGATGCATGGGGGGGGGGGGGGTGGGGGCGGGACAGATAGGTAAATAAATGAATATGCCACGCAGAAATACAATGTAGCCCCCGGGCCCGGGACGTCATAAATACACTCGCATTAATCGATAGGTCGCAAACCATCGCCATGCAATTAAAAGGGTATCGAGTGGGCCGGGCCGGGGAGTAGGCTCTGGCGAGTTGTAGTGGGTCAGGGGGGCCCTGACCTGCGGGAGGGTTAATGCCCCCCCCGGCCCTATGCTGAGGGTCAGTCCATAAAGGGACTGGGGGGGTGGTCTCTGTGGGGCCCTTTGCTGGTCAATAACACTGAATGACTTCTATCAACTGGCGTGGACCCGCCTCCGCTGCCGAAGCCACGCCGCCTGGAGGGCAGCGCACGCCGCCCGCGGGTCTCATTCAGGAGGCCCTCTGCTTTCCAAACGCACCGCTACTACGCGACCACGATCACTTTTAGAACATGGACGTTAAACTCCCATTAGCCCCGCCCCCATGAGAGGTCCAACATGATGCCTACACTCAGACGAAGAGGGTCGAAGGCTCCGCCTCTCTCCTCCAGGATCCCGCACGCCGGACCTCGTTTCACAGCTGGTTTCTCCTCTGCAGATACGCGGCCCGTTCGCCCGCCTTAACTGCGTGGGCGCCAGCCTGCGATCGTCTGGCTCCGCATATTAGCGCGCGAGGGGGGGAAGTTTGTCACGGGCCCTCTGCTGTGCCGGGGCTCATTTGGGCCGGTGTGAAGTGTCTCGCAGATGTTCCCGCTCCTCTAACCGGGCCCCGGCTGCCAGACACTGCAAACAAAAGACTCGTCCCCGCGCGCAGATAAAACCCCCAGAAGGCAGGAACCAACAGATTGCAGCGCTCTGTTTGCAAAGATAAGCCACCATTAGCGGGACATTTAGATTAAAATCCGAGTACTATAAACGCAGTAACTGCGTCGGAAGTTAAGAGAGGCTTTACGTCTCGAACATTAACGTGCATTCTTGTTTGTATTTAGTCATCTAAAGGACAAAGTAACAGATCCTCCTCATGTGAGCAGTTTGCCGTTAACCATCACAGTGTGAAGTAACGTTTTACTGATGATTACAGGGAGGCTGCGTGAGCAGGACATCGGCATTAATGCTTTCTATTCTCTCATAAGGCCACAACAACAGAGAGATAGTACCGTTAGCGCCACCGCTAACGGCGAGCCAACGTTCCGTCATCTCGTGATCGGTAAAATGAAGAGAAACGTGAATACATCCATGCAGGTATTCAACGGAGACGTTTTTAAAGCAACATAAATAGAGATTAGGGATGAAGATGAACTGTTTGCAGCTCTAAGCAGATTATTAAAATGACTAATGACAAGATTTGTTTTAATCCATAGAATTGCGAACGTTTAATTACTATTCTATTTCCTTCTTATCGTTACTTGTTATTTCACATTGGAATTGTGTGTGTTTATGAGGAAATAAACAAAGGAGGGACCACGAGAACGGTAAAAGTACATCATCTAGATATGTCGTTTACGGACGTTGAACCTTTTGAAATGTCTTTTGGGGACGGTGGCAGAGGGACTCCGCGGCGCTGCAGGCCAGCTTCTCGCCCCCCCCCCCCCCCCCCCCTCATCACCTCCTCGGTGGAGCTCATCCTGGAAGCCTGAGGAGCAAACCCCAACTCTGCAGAGCAGCTTTAACCTCCAGCTTCTAATGAATGTTTAGAAAGACAAAGAAATGTTTCTCCGCATGTACGCAGCATGTCTGAGCGTCCTTCTACCTCTCCATGTGTCCCCCTCCCCCCCACCCTGTCCACAGAAGACATGACGCCTGCTGAATACAGACTGATTGATTGTCCGGCCACTTGATTGATTGGTGTCTCAGAAGACCTCTTCTCCAAAATGATTAGCTCCTCTCCAGCTCCTGTTGCATCTCCATGACCTCCTGCCTTCACGGGAGCGTACGTCTGTCCCCCGCTGTCTTTGTCCCTCCTCTCGGCCCGTCTTTTCTCCGTCTGCCGGGGCTTCCTGAAGGACGGGAGGAAATTGTTTAATCTCTGCCGCATCTCTCCTTCGTTTGACTCCATTCTCTGCTGAAACATTTCATATTCTAATCCTCTCCCCCCTCCTCCCCCGCGCCCCCTTTAGTACCTTTCTGTAGATCCGTCAAACTCGCCAGAAATCTGCCATATTTATTTAATTTCGTTTTTTTTCCCTCCCAGAGCAGCTTTAAAGCTCTCTTCCTCCTTCCTCAGTCTCCCATTTTGCCTCCCCCCTTCCTACCACCCCCCTGTCTCCCTCCCCCCTTTGCCTCCCTTTCTTCCCTTCACTCTTTGCCTGGAGGTGAGCGCTAAACGTGCATCATTCAGCGAAAAAACCAAAGGGGTGCATTGATTGGGTTATCAGCTGCTGCTCTGGTGGACCTTTGATCCGAGCTGACAGTCAGGATTGTGCTTCAGCAGCTCTTTTTGAGTCTTACAATTACTACACGCCGCGGTCACATCCAAAGACCCGCCCCCCCCCGCCCCCCAACCTCAGGGTCAGTGCCCGCGGCCGCGTCCTCTGCCGTCCGCAGAGCGGCTGGTGGTGCTGAGGAGACGTCGGCCCACGGGGATCATTTTCCTTCCATTAATCTATCGATTATCTTACTCCTTAATATCGAGTAAGATTCGAATATTTAACATTTCGAGCTGTGGATGGAATCAAAGCACAGATATTTTTCCCCAAAAATCTAATAAATATTTAATTTAAGTTTCTTTTGTTGCACAAAACTAAATACCACACCTCTGGATGTTACATTGTTACGTAATCATGAGCTGTGAGCATAATTTATATTGTCTTGAACTTTTCAACCGTGCTGCATGAATCAGAAATCATCCGTTTTCCCTTTAAACAATAAATGACTGGTCCCTGATCCTCCGGCAGGGGACCAGTCCAACGGCGGACTGGTCCCTGATCCTCCGGCAGGGACCAGTCCGCCGTGGACTGGTCCATGATCCTCCAGCAGAGATTAGCAGCTGCAAGGACAAAATCATGGGTCAATTTAAAATATTGATCTTGACGTCATCGATCGCGGCCTCCCTCTCCTTAAATGGAGCTAATGTATGTAGCTGCAGAGCGTGCGAGCGTGGGCGCTCAAACGGTGACCCCGCCCCCCCCCACACTTTGAGTGTCTCATGGCGGAGATTCCCCACAAACAAGTTCACCTCCGGATGAGCTCACCTTGAACCAATAGAGAGGAACCGGAAGAAGCTTGCCTCGTTCATTAATAACTCATTGCAAGGGCCGAGGTCAGCAGGTCGGGGGGGGGGGTCAGTGGCGTTTGCTGCCTTCTCCTTTTCTCAGGCTCTGACTTGACCTTCAAGGTCAACGGCAACAATAGAGAGCGAGAATGTGTCTGCTTTGACCCGACGGCAGGCAGGACGTCGGGTTCATGTGCGCTCTGTATTACTGTAAATGTACATTTGAGGAAACCACTTTGGGAGAACAATAAAACACACACACACAGACACACACACACACACACACACACACACACAGACACACACACACAGAGGAAGTTCGCAGAAAAAGACTCGGGATTCCAGGTGAGACGCATGCAGAGAAGCTTGCTCCTGAGAAAACAATAGAGCGCTTCATTTGTTTCCCTCCACAGAGCGCCTGGGGGCCCCGGGCCCCTAAACAGTCACCTCGCCCCCTCAGTAATTGGCTGGCTGGTACTTAAGGCCGACAGCTTTTAATAAGCAATAGAGGCAGGAGCCAAACTGACAATAACTGCTGCCCTACATCAATTATTGGATACATATCCATCACTTGCTGACTTATATGTGACCCAAGGCACCTGCCAACTGAGGTATTGACCGCCAGCGCCCCCCCCCCCTCTCCCCCAGCCTCCCCTCACTCCACTCCAGTGCAAATGACAAGTTCCATTTGCAATCGCATTTACAGTTGCTAGTGGGGGGGTGATGAGAGGAGTGTGTGTGATGGGGGAGTGTGTGATGGAGTGTGTGATATGGGTGTGATGGGAGAGTGTGTGATGGCGGGAGTGTGTGTGATGGGGGAGAGTGTGTGATGGGGGAGAGTGTGTGATGGGGGGGGAGTGTGATATGGGGGGGAGTGTGATATGGGGGGAGTGTGTGTGATGGGGGAGTGTGTGTGATGGGAGAGTGTGTGTGATGGCGGGAGTGTGTGTGATGGGGGAGAGTGTGTGATGGGGGAGAGTGTGTGATGGGAGAGTGTTCTCTGTAGTGACCAGCAGGGGGCGACTCCTCTGCTCCCATAGACGTCTATGAGGAAATGACTCTACTTCTCTGTAGTGACCAGCAGGGGGCGACTCCTCTGCTCCCATAGACGTCTATGAGGAAATGACTCTACTTCTCTGTAGTGACCAGCAGGGGGCGACTCCTCTGCTCCCATAGACGTCTATGAGGAAATGACTCTACTTCTCTGTAGTGACCAGCAGGGGGCGACTCCTCTGCTCCCATAGACGTCTATGAGGAAATGACTCTACTTCTCTGTAGTGACCAGCAGGGGGCGACTCCTCTGCTCCCATAGACGTCTATGAGGAAATGACTCTACTTCTCTGTAGTGACCAGCAGGGGGCGACTCCTCTGCTCCCATAGACGTCTATGAGGAAATGACTCTACTTCTCTGTAGTGACCAGCAGGGGCGACTCCTCTGCTCCCATAGACGTCTATGAGGAAATGACTCTACTTCTCTGTAGTGACCAGCAGGGGGCGACTCCTCTGCTCCCATAGACGTCTATGAGGAAATGACTCTACTTCTCTGTAGTGACCAGCAGGGGGCGACTCCTCTGCTCCCATAGACGTCTATGAGGAAATGACCTTCTCAGTAAACATGAGATGTCTCAATCTCTAGTTTGTCAAAATAAAAATAAAAACTATGGCGATAGTCGTGACAGCATTATTTGGGTCTTTAAATCTCCAAAGTGAAAAAGAGGACAGAGCATGAAAATAAAGACGCCCCCCCCCGTCCCCCCGTCCCCCGTCCCCTCTCCCCTCCCTGCCCTGTTGAATTATGCCTCTCCTAATTGGCTTCAGTGGCGCTAAAGCAAACAGTTTAAATAAGTAAAAGGCACTTGGATGAGGAAGCAGGGCCTTGCAATTATTGGAACGACATCAGTCAAGATGCTGTTCTCCCCCCCCCCCCCCCTCCCCCCCACTCTTACTTATTCTCTCCTGCATACGGAAGGACATTTTTTTTGGTGAAGTTAGCAAGATAACAGAAGACACGGTGAAGTTCTGTGTGAGCTCTGCAGACTCACCCGAGAGAGCGCTGAGCTGGTCATGACCGGGGGGTCTGGGTGGGGGGGGGGACATAGGCGGCCCACAGGTACGGGCATCCATTATCGAATGACCGTTGCCGGTTCATCACGCGTCTCACTGACATGTTTATATGGCTGAACTTTGCGGTTCGAGATGGAGACGAGTGAGGGGCCACAGCCGCCCCCCCCCCCCCCTCCCTCCCCCCGGGGGCCCCCGGGCAGGCCCGGCCCTTTACCTCCTCGCCCGCACACCATTATATGCTAATTACAGCCATTCCCTAAACCGCGCTTACTACCAGTTAATTTAGTGGGCCATTACGCCGCTCTATATTTCAGGGTGCAGTGTGCGTGGGGGGGGGGGCGGGGGTGGTGGGGGGCTCGTAGGGCTTTTGGGAGAAACTGTAGAAAGTGAGGATGTGAAGCCGGAGGAAATGGGTGAAGGGTGCTTAATGTCTCTCAAGGAGGGAGGGAGGCTGCTGTACTCTTCGGCTGACTGGAACTAAACAGTTCGCTCTGTCGCTTTGGGTCAAAAGGTCCAGAGATGGACACCCCCCCCCCCCTCCCCCACGGACCCCCGCTGATCAGACATCGTCATCTCTCTTTAATTGCGGTAAGACACGGGCTGAGGGGCTGTCTGTTGGGGGGGGGGGTCCCACGCGTGTTCGTGTCAAATGTTCCGTTTCATCGGAGACTTTTCTTCTTTCTCTTTAACTGTTGTGTCGAGTTGATTTGTCCAGAAGCGAATTCCGCTCCTCGTCTTCATGTATCAGAATCCTTTCAGGTGCTTTTAAACGGCTTTGTGACATCTGAGGATGTGCTGCTAGCTGATTCTCTGACGGGGGGGGGGGTAAAGGGTAGGGGAGCTGGGGAGGTACGGGGCACCGGGGACATGAAATCAAAAGGCGAAAGTGGCAGTTAAATCTTCAGGGAAGGTGTGGGGAAGGAGGGGGGGGGGGGGGGGGTGGGGGGGGGCAGAAAGGATGAGGAAGACGGGAGTCAGATGGATGCGACGGGGGGGGTGATGGAGGAGCAGGTCCTCGCTCGGGGGGGGTAATTAGACGGGTTTTCTTCTCATCTCAGTTGGTGGCATCCCGCGTTCTAAAGGACGTCCCGCACGCCGCGTGACGGAAGGCGACACTGGTGTGTGTGTGTGTGTGTGTGTGTGTGTGTGTGTGTGTTTATCTGAGTCTCCACCTCCAGGGGGCCATAACTCCATCACCTCCCCACCTATCGACTCCCTCCGAGGGGGATCGATACTGGAATGATGGCCCTCCTATGTCTTCCCCATCCATCCGCCGCCACCATTGAGTGTATGTTAATGTTATGAATTATCGAGAGAACGGTTACTATTGATCAGCTTCAGGATTATTGGTGGGCCGCATATATATAAAGGGGGGGGGGGGGGGGGGGGGGCAGATATCCTGCAGGAGGGTTTAAGTATCTACTAAGACTCCTGACCTCTAAAGGGCCCGGGTCAGAGGTGGCCTGGAGGGCAAGGCTGACCGTTTGATGCGCCCCCCCCCCCCCCCCCCCTCCCCCACTCACATACTCCCCCCCCCCCCCCTCCATCTCTCTCTCTGGTTCTCCAGCAGCTTCCTGCTGGCTGTGCTTGTTTACAGTAGCGTGCATCAGTCAGATGTGGGACGCAGATACCTGGGACGGGTTCTATGTGGGGTGGGAGGGCTTATTAGAGTCTGCGCACCTGATACTGTCCAATCAGGCCTCGGCCCCTCGGGGGTGCGTGTAAACGCACACACACACACACTCACACACACTGACTCACAGTCTCCAGTTTGTGTGGTTTGGAATCGCCTTGGGGGGGGCAAGAAGGAGAAGAGACTCTCCCAGTCTCTGCGGTCGGGGAGATGCGTCACCTGAGCTCCAGGTGTTCACGGCCACTTTCCCTGTGACCCCCTGTGACCCTCTGTGACCTTCACAACGATGCTTCTCAAACCTTTTAAAGGCCACGATGTGAAAGGCTGAAGGACAGTAATTGATAATAACGAAGGCCTTTATTTCCAACCATGCGAGTTTGCCCATGGGGGGGTGGTTGAGGGGGGGGTTTCCTGTTTCCTCACCGGAGGAGGAGGAGCCTTCTCCTGCTCCACCTGTTCCTGGAAGGAGATCACTGCACAGTGCCACCAGGACCCCCCCCTCTCCCCCCATGAATATTTAAAGAGACCTCCAGACGACTGAGTCAGAGCTCATAGGAAACGTTACTGGACCAGAGTCCTGAAATCCTGGAAACGGCCTCCCAGTCATCGAGAACACATCACCATCTCAAAGGAGAGCATAAGCTCATTTAATAAGGATTGGATACGTATCACTAACTGTTGATTTATATGTTTTCTATAATAAAGTAGCCTTGTATATTTATACATTGTGTATTTCTGAATGTGCCGCTGAAGCGTCGCAGCATCTGTTAAATCCCACCAATAGTCGGATGTTCCATCACTGTCACATTGTGACACCGTTACATCGAAAGTGGTGAATTTATGCAAAAATCTAGTTTTGAGTTTTCAACTAATGTGCCAAGCACCTGTTAGTAGAAGCATCTTAGAAATGTTTTATAATATTTCCAGATGTGTTTTCTCTGCGCTTTGGATTTAAGAGTCACCTCCTAAACCAATCCTAATTCCAATAATTGAGTTAAGAGTGAAGTCTGAATAGAAAAGAGAAACAGTTCACATTTAGTTACATTACATTTCCAATAAAATGCGGATAACTGGGGAATAATACCAGACCAGTCTTTTTAATAACTTCATAAATGCTGGACATGGGGGGCGGGGGGTGCAACAGCAGGCCGGCAGGCTCCTGAATAGAAGTTTCCGCGGCGAGGAGCATACATCAGGATGGGGCCATAAAGGCTGCCCTTTAAGGTGGGGAGTACTGGGAGTAGTTGACTCCTGTCTGCTGATAGGGGGCCTTATATCACCCAGTCCTCAGCCCTGCCGCTCACACACACACACACACACACACACACACACACACACACACACACACCCTCGTATATGTCACCTGTTAATCTGGCCTCAAGTGCCGCTCGGTGAACCCACCCATCAACCACCTGAGTTCTTCCAATGCAGGGCTGCCCAATGGGCCCATCGCGACGGCGGCACCAGTGGATCGCCCGCCATCGATAAAAAAGTCACAGTCAAAGGTCAACCAACGGGCTGCCATTGATGACCCAGTTAGCGTCGTTAGCTCTTACCTGAGGTTGGGCTCTTAAGTTTCTGTATACGTCTCTGGTAGAGACCTTGTCGTCACCTGGGTCATCATCTACTAAACGAACATCACGCTGTATTGGAGAAGACTTGGAACTGAGACTGAGACCATAAACTCCTGTTTACAATGTTTATTGAGGGAATAAATCAAGAGAGAAGTAATTTCCTCATAGACGTCTATGGGAGCAGAGGAGTCGCCCCCCAGTGGTCACTAGAGAGAATGCAGCTTCAACACGTGACGTGTCGGCTTCCCTTCTGCCGTGCTTCGTTTAGGTTGTTGTACATGGATTTGTTATTGAATGAAAAGCACAGCTTTGTAATCTCAAGGGGTCAACAAAGACAAAGACGAATACCTCCCCAACAGAATGCAGCCCAACAATCACACACACAGACACACACACACACACACACAGACACAAACCAAAAGATCCTTCCTCACTTCAACATTGAGATCACAAGTCCAAAAACATATTCAGATGCTCCATTGTTTATTAAAAAGTGAATCATCCTTTGGGATAAATAATACAAATGCATTTGAGTGTGTGCGTTTGTGTGTGTGTGCGCTGGTATGCGTGTGCCTGCGTGGTGAAGTGGCTCCAGGACTCTTGTCTCATTAGCATGTCAATTGACTCCATCTGCTTTACACATGAAAGAGCCGGGATGTGTAGGACGAGGGCAGAAAGGGGGGGGAGGGGGTATTTATCTCCACCTTGTAGGAACTTGTGTCGTACACTGAGTGCACTTATTAAGGATCACAGCGTGGAGTGCTCCCTCTCTCCCTCTCTCTCTCTCTCTCTCCCTCCCCTTTGCTTAATACGTCTCAATGACCACGTTTACTTGCGACAAGTATTTACTCGTTTCATCGTTATTCTGAAAGACACAATATTCCTGATAAGCCACGTGGCTCACCAGGAATATTTCGGTTGATATTCCCGTTTCCATGCGCCCTCCTTCGTTACTTTTACCAACGTCCGTGAAAGCTTCACGTGTTAAAGCTGCATTCTCTGCAGTGACCAGCAGGGGGCGACTCCTCTGGTCCCGTAGACGTCTATGAGAGAAGTGACTTCTCTCTGGATCTATTCCCTCTGTAAACATTGTAAACAGGAGTTTATGGCGCAGAATATGTTGTTACCATGATCCCAATCATACTAATAGTGTTCATTAGTGTGCACGTAGTCACTGCGAAGATATCCAGATGTGCACCACCTCTTGTGGCGAAGCAAAACAAAAAACACTTAACGTAAAATAAAACAACTTCAAATGTGAGTTCACACTCAACCTCATGTTTACTTTCTCACTCCGTGTGTGTGTGTGTGTGTGTGTGTGTGAGTCTTCACAGAGATTATGACTCCCATAGGTTTAAGAGTACAAACCATATCCAGATGTTGCAAAGTAAACACCGACAAACAAACCAACAAACTAACATATACAGAGATGTAGAAACACTGAGAGGGGCGGGGGGGTGAGAAGAGGGAGAGGAGGCCTGAGGGGAGGGCAAACAGCAGGTGTGTGTGTGTGTGTCTGTGTGTGTGTGTGTGTTTCAACAACGAGGTCGACTCAGGACTTGTGAACATGTTGTTATTTAACCTTGTGGTATTTATACAAAACGCTGCTTGGTCCAGTTCTAAAGACGACACGTAGTCCTTTGTGATGTGAAAGCAGGTTGGTCTCAGAAGCAGCGAGAGGCTAGAAGCTTCCCAGAAGTCCGCTTCTGCTCGACGAATGACTTCAAATAAATGTTGGAAATCAATCCATTGTTTATCCATCAGTTAATGGACTTTGTTGTCTGTGTGATCGGTTTGAGCTGCAGGGAGAACCAGTGTCGTCTCTTCATCCACTGAGAGGGACAATGTAGTCAGACTCCTCTCACTCTTTTATTGCCATGCATTGGGTATTTGTTGGTGCACGTGCACCCTGTTTTCTACCATCAATCACAGTACAATATAAATATAAGTATCAGCGCCAAAAAGCATTTCGGTGGTGTAAAAATTGTAGTTCCCTTATTTTCTTTGGTGTGTAGCTATGGTAACCGAGCGCGTCCTCCTCCAGGTGGGAAGAAAGCGGCTTCTTTCCTGGACCGGGCTGCGACTCTGCCTGGAAAAAGCCCCCCCCCCCACCCTTGACTGGGAGCTTTGATGGTCTCCTGCACGCCGGTCTGAGGCAGCTGGCGAGCCGCGTGATGTTTAGTTTGCTTGGTTTGGTCTGAACCGGTTCTGTGGTGACCACATCAGTGGAGCTCACGTTCTCACTGAGGAAACGATCAGATAGAGGTGACTCAGCAGCAGCACACACACACACACACACACACACACACGCAAACACGCACACAGTCTGCGACCTCGGCGCATCTTTTTTTGCAGAAGAATTTCTGTGAAAACAATATATTTTTCTCTAACCACCGTACTCGGATGAGCTTATGACGGCCGGTGAAGAACACGACTCTATTTGTAACACAACAAACAACAAGTATTTTTTCAAGTTTGCATCATAAGAATAGTAAATAACAAACTCTGTGGGAAGATAATATGGCCGACATCTTCATCACATTAACTGAATATTATCAAACTTCAGAGTCCACCCCCCCTGATCCAGTCAGAGTCCTGCTCTGTCCTGGTGTCCAGCATCAAGAGCAGCGTGATCCTGCACCGCGATGGACCCGGTCTCTGTGGAGACCCTCCTCGGTGTGGTGTATTGGGTTTTGTCCCGGTGGGTGCGTTACCGCCCCAAAGTCAGCTGCACCGGATCCCCTCACCGCCCTTCTAGATGTTGTTCTATTATAAACAAGATCTTCAGCGTTTACTTTATTTATTTTACCAACAGATTCCAACACAAACCACACGTTGTAGTTGGAAAACGCTCCAGTCAGAGATCTCTCCCCCACCCTCCTCCCGCCCTCCCCAGTCAAGTTCATTCTCAGGCACCACCATGGAGTCATCAGTCCTCCGACTCAGCAGCAGATCTCATGCAGGTGTGGGATCTGCTGACCCGGCTGTCCGCCGCGTCCTGGTGACCTCATGGTCATCTGATCCCCACCGCCATCGCTCGCTCTCTCTCTCTCTCTCTCCCAGTCTCTCTGTCTCCCTCTCACTCTCTGGCTTCTCGTGTGATGCGACCAATAGTGCGCTCATGGCCGGCGTCGGCTGCACGTGATGTCACATCTGCATCTCCCGGCAGCGGTGCGGTCCATGTCAGCACATCTGGATTTCACTTTTTTCACAACGAGTGAATCACGTAGCCGTTATTTTAACCCTCTGAACCCCCGAGCGCTTTTGTTCGGTGCTCGATAACGGTGACATCACATCGTCATTTGTTCTATGCGCGTCACCGGTGTGTGATGTGCTTTATTCAACTATTTAACTTCACCTCTTCGTGACCGAACTTTTGTCACGTGACTGTCGGTCAATCATGACCTCATAGGTTGGTGGAGGAGCTCAGAATTTAATGTTTTCTCCAGAATCCGGTTAAAGCAAATGTCTTGTGCAGGCCAAGACTTTGACTGAGACATGAAAAACAAAAGTTTTTTGATGAAATATCACAATTTGAAGCTTTATTTCTTTTTGCTTCGCCTGACCGAAGCGTTTTACGCACAATGAGTTCACTTGCTGTCGGAAAGATAATTACTCACGACGAGCACAGCGACGCTCTCCTGCAGCTGCCGTCTGGCGAACCCCTCTGGGGTCCTTCCAGTAAACCAGCGGAGGAGCGACAGTTGTTGTGTCGTAATGCTCGCTGTTGATCGGGGTCTTTTTGACTTCCCACTGAATGTGGACAGAAACAAGTTGCACCGCTCAGAATTCCCCCTCTCTTCTGTGGCTCTTTTGCGTAAACAACTTTTATTTTTCAGCACCCAGACAAAACATCCTGAGCGCGTTCAGAAATCCCTACATCGACTTTTACGCAACACGACATTTATCGTATTTTTGTGCACAAAACAAACTGGACAACGTGTCGGTTCATGAAAAACAAAGTCATTCATTTGAATGTTTTTATTATGTCATGTTGACAGGAATCCTCGTGGGCTCCATCCTCTCGTGACTCAAGCACAATAAGCTGATTCAGTGGACTGAAACATCTGGTTCACTTCAGTCCCATTTCATTTTACCGCATGGACCTTCTTCTGGCATTGTGTTAACATCTGGCTCAGGTGACCTCTGGGTGACCTCCTGATGCACATGTTGTCTGAGACCTTCATTCTCTTCCTCTTCTTCTCCCATTCTGTCCCGCCCTTGGAGATCACAGACTTTGTGTTGCTTTTGTGTTTGAGTTCTGGTGGATGTTCATAATTCACGCAAATACACGTGGTGTGTGCGTGTGCACAGGAGCTGTTGTTTGACCTGCTGTCTACAGGAGATGTTTCATTTTTTGAAGAAGATCCCTCAGGGAAAACACATCATTTTCATCACGTTTTTTTCACCTTGTTTTATGGACGTTACCACTTTAGTCCACAGGGGGCGCCAGAGGCAACGCCTGTTACTTGTAAAGAAACTTAAGTTTCCAACAACACGAAGGCTCCGAACCGAGACGACTTCATTACGACTTCATTCAACCTTGACAAAAGTAGTGTGGACCAGATCCCTCTTTCCGCCGTTTTCTTTTCACAATAAAAGCCCCAGACATACACAGTAACTTTCTACCAGAGGGAAGAAGAAGTCAAACTATTTTAACCGAACCTCTTACAGTTTAGCTCAGACAGACGTTCCGATGCTGCTCTCTCCAAATATAGACAAACTTTTTTTCATGAGAAAATGTTTCGTGTGGAAGTATTTGTGTATAAAGGCCTCCTCTGTCTCTCCGTCATCTCACAGCATTTCCTCCTCAACAATATCTCATATGGTCATTACCTGGGACTGTATTCTGTCTGCAGCGACACACACACACAAACAATAACCTGAGGCCACCAGTTATTAGAAAATCACCCAAACCTGTCGTCCCCTCAGTCATGAAGGAAAACAGCATTGTGTGTGTGTGTGTGTGTGTGTGTGTGTGTGGAGGGGTGCAGATTTCCCAGCTATATTAAAGGAGAGGTAGTAGCCTCTGTCCCACTTTCCCTTCATCTCCCCCCGTTTATTCTAATCACGCCGCGGCTGTCTCCTCTCCGCCCGCCTTTTGCTCGATTTTTCCATCTTTGTTTTGTTTTTTTGCTCCTGACAGAGACCGGGTCTCTGGTGCCTCGGGGGAACGAAGTTATGAGCCCGATGTCCTTTCATAGTCAATCGTATAATGTGCCCGGCGTGTGTGTGTGTGTGTGTGTGTGTGTGTGTGTGTGTGTGCGTGCGCCGCCGTCACTGACAGTCGAGTCGCCCACTCGGAGCCGGTTTCGCGTCGTCCGGTGTGGTGCGTCTGGCCGGGTCCTTCCTGGATGCTGGTATCATGCTGATCTCCTCCCGGTCCTGTCACACACTGAAGTGGGAGGGACGTGCTGATAAAGTCACTCCAGGCACCCCCCTGTGTGTGTGTGTGTGTGTGTGTGTGTGTCAGCAGTTTCTCTCTGAGATAAGAGCGATGGGTTGGAGCTGAATGTTCCCTCATGTTCGTCCAAACACAGCCTCCCCGGGTCACGTTGGGTCAGGGCGGCTTGCGAAAGGGAGGCTGACTGCGTATCTCCAGGTTCAGGCCCCCTGCCCCCCCGCCCCCCCCCCCCAGGCTTGGGGTTTTTGTTGGGGCTGTTTTCTGAGTAGTAGTGGACGAGGATGAGTGGACGATGGTTATATCGGGAAGCGGTTGGTCATCGCCGTGACACGTTGTTTACACTGTGGCTTTCTTTCTGGTCACAACCCTCTGAAGAAGTAGGTGCTTTCCCATGAAGCCGTTTCTGGCATCAGGTGATATTTCACAGCGTGGCGTGTGTGTGTGTGTGTGTGTGTGGTCTTTAAAAAGGTCATGCGTTTTTCAATAATAAAAGTCAATTTTCAATTTAATGGTGGTGAAACCTTCTTTCTTGATGTGCTTCCATCCTTTGTTGTGTTTACATTTTAACCGACCGAAGCTCATTTTAAATTACATTTAGCTGACGCTTTTATCCAAAGCTGCTTGCAATAAGTTAATTAGATTGAAATGAGTCATTTGCTTGTTCGGAAATCCTGAATTTCCTTAGCAGAAATAAATGAGATAAAAATCTAAAATTAAATAAATAAATTTTTTTTTTTATATTAATCAATGAATCAAATTGACCCCTTTCTTAGCCCCGCCCCCCTGCCGCTTCTCCACCCAGTCACCTACTGCACAAGTAGACAATAAAGTTTACAATAAATATGATCTAAAAGCGATGTGTACGAGAAGCGGATAGAAGGATACCTCCGGGATAGCATAGGAAGTTAGCATCAAAGTGCTAACGCTAGTCACTGATGTGCTGACAGCTAATGTTAGCTTCGACAGCCTGGCATGTTCTTCTTTTTGCAACCGATGAACAGAAGTGATCGTATTTTGATTACAGAGGAGTGACAGGTGTCGACCTGTCAATCAGCCTGTAGACCCGCCCTAAAGCTTCCTGCTTTATGGTCTTTTTGACTCTAAATGGACCATACTTTACTAAATGAACATCATGCGGTATTGAAGAAGACTTGAAACTAGAGACTGAGACCATAAACTCATGTTTACAATGTTTACTGAGGGAATAAATCAAGAGAGAAGTAGAGTCATTTCCTCATAGACGTCTATGGGAGCAGAGGAGTCGCCCCCTGCTGGTCACTACAGAGAAGTAGAGTCATTTCCTCATAGACGTCTATGGGAGCAGAGGAGTCGCCCCCTGCTGGTCACTACAGAGAAGTAGTCATTTCCTCATAGACGTCTATGGGAGCAGAGGAGTCGCCCCCTGCTGGTCACTACAGAGAAGTAGAGTCATTTCCTCATAGACGTCTATGGGAGCAGAGGAGTCGCCCCCTGCTGGTCACTACAGAGAAGTAGAGTCATTTCCTCATAGACGTCTATGGGAGCAGAGGAGTCGCCCCCTGCTGGTCACTACAGAGAAGTAGAGTCATTTCCTCATAGACGTCTATGGGAGCAGAGGAGTCGCCCCCTGCTGGTCACTACAGAGAAGTAGAGTCATTTCCTCATAGACGTCTATGGGAGCAGAGGAGTCGCCCCTGCTGGTCACTACAGAGAAGTAGAGTCATTTCCTCATAGACGTCTATGGGAGCAGAGGAGTCGCCCCCTGCTGGTCACTGCAGAGAAGTAGAGTCATTTCCTCATAGACGTCTATGGGAGCAGAGGAGTCGCCCCCTGCTGGTCACTGCAGATCAACAGATGATGTTGCCGCCTGGTAGAAAACGTGTAACCGCAATCGATCAGATCCGGGTCGTAGTCGGACCCTGGTCCGAGCTAGACAATGCAACATTTGAAGGGGGCGGAGCTTAGCATTGAAAGTACATGGAAGCACTCGCTCTCCTTTTACCGCCCATAGTTTACAAAATTTCCCTCTTGAGAGATCAATAAAGTATCAATCAATGTATCTATAAAGGCGCTTTGATTTGCGTGAGAGTGCGAAGAGTCGTAGAGGAGGGAAGCTGTGTAATCTGCGTTTTACTGTATTCCTCATGACGGCAGTTTATCACGTGTTTGACATCCAGCGGTTGAGATCTGAGATCACACCTGTAGTGCTGAATCACAGCAGCCCGCAGGAGGAGATCTAGTAAATGTGTTGTTATTAATGACCACTCGCTGTGTGCTTTTATTTGAACACTCTTTGATAGTCACGATTAAAGGGCTGAAATATCTCGCCTCTATATGACACACACACACACACACATATATATATATATATATATATATATATATACACACACACACATCCTGTTGCTTCACACTGGAGCGCTTTGAGCCCCACACAGGGCACAACAGCCCAACCGAGGCTGACTAGCGTGCTCCTCAGCTGGGCAGGGCAGCTCTGGAAAGTCCCTGGCTGAGGATGGGGCTGGCAGACTGGGGTGGAGGTGGGGGTGGGGGTGGGGGTGGGGGGGGGGGGGGGGCTGCAGTCCTGGAACTTTGCATGTTTTCCTGGATCAGGAAGGAGGATGTGGTGGTCAGAAGACACCCTTCAGCTCACCCTTTTTTTTAAAGAAAAAAAAACAGCTCCATCACCCTCTACCACCCACGCTCGCTCACTACCTCACCTGGTAAAATTACCCTTCCAGTAAAAATGTCCTCAGTCAGGACGGATGAGGGGAAGCGGGGGAGTACGCAGGAAAACGCCAAAAAGGCAAAACATGATAGCGGCAGTAAGGAGCGGCACGAGGCTCAGGTTCACTTAAACGCACCTCGTTATGGATGTGTTTCGCCCGCGTGTGTCCATGACCACTTGTGTGTGTGTTTGTGTGTCGGGTCATGTGTCAAACAGTAGTGCATGTGGGCCGCTCTGCCTCCTCACCCGGCTTCTGGCTGCCATTTATCACACACACACACACACACACACTGGGTGGACTGAAGGATATTTACAGCCTCACACATTTCACCGGTTCCTCAGGAGATGGAGCGTAGCAGTCAAAGTGGGTCCCGCTTGTCGTCTGCACATTAAACCTGCACATTGCTTCTCATTCGTAGCGTCTACACCGCCTGGACCTCCGCGCCGCGCACATGTGCTCGCCTGTGAGGACGCGTTCCGGTTTCACCTTGGCACCGGCGCTCTCAGCCTGGCAGCGGGTTCCCCCGCTCGCTGCCGCTGCCAGACCTCGCTGCCGCTGCCAGACCTGGCTGCCGCTTTTCCACCCCACCTGTAACATATGCCCGCTTCTAACGAGGGCTTCCAGGAGAGCACCAGGCCCACAAGGAGCATCGCCGGCTCAGAAATTCCATTTCCATACTGTTTAGACTCGAGAGCGTGCCCACATTTCGCCGCGGGAAGTTTGGCTCCGGCCCCGTCGTAGTGAATTTATGAGGATTTGGAATCTTTGTGTGGGTTTCTCACATTTTAGAGGTAGATGTTGAATCCATTTTTAAATAACAAACTATTTAGCTTTTTGTTATCAATTTAACTTTCGATTCAATCTATTGTTCTGCCTGCTGACCACCAGGGGGCGACTCCTCTGGTCCCATAGACGCCGATGAGAAAAGGACTATGAGCCTCGGGCAGAAGTCTCGTCCAGTTTCTCCTGTGTGGCCACGGTGATTTTGGCGCCCCCGCCCGCTCCGACCTCCCAGCATGCACCGCTCACTGCTCCCAGAGTAAATAACGCTCACAGCCAGTGTGTGAGACCCCAAACGGTGGCCCTAGTTCACCCAGCTGTGGGAGGCCGGGGCAGCGGGGGCTGCTCGGTGTTTGCATGTGTGCGAAAGAGGTTTGTGTGCGTTTGTGTGTGTGTCTGTTTTCTCTTTTCTTATGGTGAAGGCGGCGCTGTCGCTCCGTACGGACTCCAGGTTCCCGCCGAAGGCTCCAGGAATGATGCTGACAGCCGATGAAGAAGAGACGTATATTCTTCCAATAAGCCTGTGAAGTTTCCAAGCTGGACAATGCGACATTTGTTTGTCGGTTTATTTATATAAGTTCACACTAAATACTGAAAAAACACCCGACTAAATCATTTTGGCTGTTTTACAACTTTTCCCTTTTTGATTTACAACGAACATTACAAGCTGCGGCTGCATGTCCACCTATGATCGGTCCAAGCAAAAGACAGGGATGCTTCAGGGCGGGGCTACACGCTGATTGACATGTCGCTACCAGGGTTGACCGCTCTGGGATTCTGCTTTCCCTAAATATATTTTATTCAGCCTCAGGTCCAAAATGCCCAACTGGAGGCTTCAAACAGCGGTGCACTTCTTCTCTTTTTCAGGGGAAAAATACTTTTTTAAGTTGAATCATTAGCGGCCGGTATTAACATTCCTTCACTACTTTATTTAGTTGTTTATCTCTTGTGTCAGGCAGATGGTTGACTCTGGGCATCGTGCCCCTCTGAGCATTGCTCCTCCTGGGCAAACTGCCCGTTGAACATGGGGGGGGGGGGGGGGGGCTCCCTTGGGGAAAGTCTCGGCGCCATGCAGCCTGCTGATGGCTCTGATTACGCGTCGCGAGGTCGTTCAGTCGCGTCAATACAACAAGCAACTACGAAGACGAAGTGACGTCTTTTCCCGCGTTACAATAACGCTTATTCTTAGTTCATTTTGTGGCCCTGCAGCTCGACGGAAACCCGAGGTTTCAAGAATTCACGTTACCCAAGCAAATAACGAGATCGATGGCGGGGGAATGGAAGACGGGGAAGAAAGGAGGAGATGGAATAAGAAAGGATGAGGAGGCGCTGGATTGGCGCGCGATGACGGTAGAGCGTCGGACGACAGAAAGAGGAGCGCTTGAAGAGAACGGATGTGAACAGCAGCCAAGGCGGGTTTTTTTTTTTTTTCCATTAACATAATTAACAGATGGTGTCGGTGATTAGGTTACACGCCATTCAGGAAGCAGCCGCTGTTAGCCGAGTGTCGAGGCGGCGCCGCAGAAAGATCGCGAGAGAACAATGACAGAGCAGAGAATTAAACCAACAACACCTACACACACGTGTGCGCGCTCAGGGAACACACGCACACGTAGTAAAGCACAGTGACACGCACACACACACACACGCGCACACCAGTCCGACTGCAGACTCAAGATGCTGATGCTGTTGAGCGCATGAGGCCCTTTATCACGAGCCGCGGCCCCCTTTCAGACCTCCGTCTGCGGCCTCGCTAACGCTCCGCTGCTGTCTGCAAGCTGCGCCGAGCTCGCTCCCACAGCCGCCCGGCACCTGTTTGACATAACGGCGCCTTACTCACGCCATGACATGTCACCCTGTCTGCCCCCCCCCCCCCCCCCCCCCGTCTGTCTGTCTGTCTGCCCCGTGGTTTGTTTTCCCTGTACACTGACAGCAGCCAGTCGCCTTGTTTGATAAGTCCGCTCCCTGTGAACAGACTGTACAGTGGAAACAAACGCTTCGCCCTGGGGCGATAGGTACGAGTGCACGTGTGTGTGTGTGTGTGTGTGTGTGTGTGAGTCAGTGAGTGAGAGAGATCATGTGAATGTGTGTTCTTTCTGTCTTAAAGCAATCTGGTTCTAATGGCCGTGGGGTGTCGTCCAGCGTTCAGACAGGAAGGAATGTGTTTGTACGATTCTGTGTGTGTGTGTGTGTGTGTGTGTGTGTGTTCAGTCTCATGGCGACGTGTTTCGGGGGGGGGAGCCGGCGGTGTAGGAGGCTGGTTGGTGGTCGGCGGCTCGATCCCCCCTCGGGACGTCCTGGGGCCTCCACCTCCACCTCGCTGCGCGTAGTCACGTTAAAGTGGTTTTATTTCCTTGCACACTTCTTTCAACAAAAAAACAAAAGGAACGGGCCGCAGTGAGAGAGGCCGACGCGTTTAGATAAATGCAACTTCTCTGTCCTGAAGAGGCGATAGAGGGACGGCCTGTTGGTCCGCTGAGGCTCCTCAGCATCTGCTCCGCCCGGAGGAGAAGCTGTTTTTGGGCCTGGTGGCGTTGGCTCAGATGCTGCACAGCCTGCTGCCAGAAGGTAGAAGGTCAAACTGTTTGTTTTGTGGGGGGGGGGGGGTCTATTAAAGTGTTTATTTGTGTTATGATAAAGCAGGTAGTATGACCGAGGTAATAATGATGAGTGAATAATATATTGAATTATATATTACAGTCAGAATTGAGCTTTATTTTACCTTAAGTTGCCCCCCCCCCTCCTCCTCCTCGCCACAGCCGTAGCATCACCCGTCCCTCGCGTGTGAGCAGCTCCCACCCAATGCCCACTTCTGCAGCTCAAAGTTGCTCCCCAGCAGCGCGGCGTGGGATCAATGCGGCGTGAGAGTGATGGCGTGCTGCGGCTGGGCTCAGGTCATTTTATGGCGCGGACATGGAAATAGAGAATCAATCAGAGGCATGATATCTTATTACTAACGTTAATTCACCCAGAGTAGTATGGATCCATGCATTAGCCCGGCTGAGCGTGATTTAGAGCGTGTGTGTGTGCGTGTGCGTGTGTGTGTGTGTTTCTGAGAGAGCTGGTGCTTTTTGAGTTTCTCGTATGTTTTACTTGTTCCTTCTTTTTCTTTAGATACAAACAAACAAACGGCGGTTTATCGGTTCCATCTCTCTCCGTGCCGAGCAGCGTCTGATAGCTCAATATTAAATATACTAATATGTGTTAATCTCTTGTGGAGGTTTCCAGCTTAAAGTCTGCATCTTCTGGGAATAGCGGTATGTGGCTGGGAGGGACCTGTCAATCAGCGTGTAGCCCCGCCCTAAAGCGTCCCCTGCTTTATGGTCTGTGTGACTCTAAATGGACCATCATCCACTGAATGAACATCATGCTGCATTGAAGGAGACTTGAAACTAGAGACTGAGACCATAAACTCATGTTTACAACGTTTACTGAGGGAATAAATCAAGACATGTTCTCGTAGACTCCTGTGGGGCCAGAGGAGTCGCCCCCTGCTGGTCACTACAGAGAATGCAGCTTGAACACATGAAGACTTTTAGCCCTTTAGACCGCAGAACCATTAAAGGTGCGCAGCTCATTGTCTTTGGACATGTTGGCTACGGACTCAAAGCAGGGGACAAACCTTTCCACGAGTTCTTATTTTGTCTCCTTCGTTAGACATCCTGCCCGATGTGGACCTATAAGTGTAATCAGAGGGATTCCTCACTGGAGGAGAACAACCGCCACTAATCAAACACAGCTCAGGTCCAACAGGGATGGGCATCATTCACACGGGCCCAGCTGCCTCTTGGGAATGTTTACTGGTAAAGCGCGTTTGAGAGGAGAGGGGCTCCTGGAAGCATGTTTTATTCATCGCGTGTGTCACTCGGGGCGGCTTTGTTTGCCTCATTTCCTGTTGAATGTTTCTTCTGAAGACGGCGTGTTCGCGTCCTTGCTGCCGGTGTCTGTGTCTCGGTCTGCACTTCCTCCTCGTTCTGTTTCTCTCTGCATGGATGCTAGTGTGTGTGTGTGTGCGTGTGTGTGTTTGTGTGGGTGTTTCCTCCCTGGGGGGATGGAAGCCTCGGACCATATGCCGTGCAGCAGTGGGCCACAGCAGACTGATGCAGGGTTCACCGATGAGGGATGCCCGGTGGCTCAAGGCCAGCTGGAGGCTCGTTTGGAGCCGTTGTCGGGTTAGTTAGTCACCAAATTGATCCAATGCCTGCTTCTCATTGGCTACGAGCCGGAGTCTGTCATTGGACCACTCGCCCCTCTGCGATGATTGGACCAATCCAGAGAGTAGACGTCTCCATGAAGAACAATGTTAAATGTACAGTTGCGTGCAGGAGGTGAACGTAGTCATGGTGACGTAACCCAGCGGTTCGTGGACTGATATTATGAAGCGTCCAGTTAGCCATAAACGTCTCACAGATACCTGTCAATCAGCGCGTAGTCCCGCCCTAAAGCATCCCCTGCTTAATGGTCTGTGTGACCGTAACACAGTGTAAAGTCCTGTACAGCTTTAACAACTATTACACCTTAGTGTGTGTGTGTGTGTGTGTGTGTGTGTGTGAAGCAGGTAGCTGACGACCCTTATGGCGCGTTTCCACCGTGCGGTACGGTACGGGTCGGGTCGGTACGGGTCGGGTTGGTACGGGTCGGGTCTGTTAACCATGATTCGGCGAGTGTTTCCACCGCCAACAGTACCCTTACTTGATAGGCGTGGTGTATTCCAGACAGCAGTGATGACGTCACTTGACAGGCGTGGTATATGACGGAAAGTAGATTGACGTCATTCGATCGCGCGAAAAACTGAAAGCTAACCGCAAACAACAACGGAGGACGTCCAGCCGATCCTGTTCCTGCTTCTCCATATGTGGCTGTTTGTCACAAGGAGACGGCGACCTTCGTTTGAGCAAAGGCTACATGCTGCAAGGAACAACACAGCGTGAATGACGACACTCTTTCAACCAATCAACGCTCTGCAGTGAGTCTAGCTCCGCCCTTTAGTACCAAACAACTGTGCCAGGTGCCCCAACGGAAGGGAACCCAAAGAGTGGTACGGTACGGTTCGGATCTTTGGTACCATTCTCAACTTTTGGCAGCGGAGACACAAATAAAAGGGTACGGACCCGACCCGACCCGTACCGCTCGGTGGAAACGCTCCATTAAACACATACAAATAACTCACATAATTCATTAATTAACTCTTTATTTTCTGCATCTACCGCTGTAATTAGGCCTGAATAATTCCGGTCGTGTTGTTCTCTCCTCCGTGCCGGTGGGTTGTTCCTCTGTTCCTCCGTTGAAGGGTCACTCGCTCAAAGCATCGAAGGAAAAACGTTCGAGAACCTCAACAAACAATCACCTCCAAACCTGGTGTCAGAACAATCCAGATGAATAAACATGGCTTCATTAAATCCACTACTCAGAGTGTGTGGACTAATCGATCCGAGCAACGAAACACTCCAAAGCACCACTTTGAATCCTTCTGATGATCTCATTCAATTGAATAGAAACCTTTAGAAAGTCTTTATTAAACCTCCAACAGATCTGAGTTGACTGATTTTACCCCAAATAAAGAACTTTTATTTTAATCTGGAGGGGAACCCGTCCCTTTAAGTTGATCACGTGGATCTCTGGAGATCTCACAGGCATGAAGCATGTGATCAAATGTTCTTCGACAATATGTTTTTATGATAATAAAATGTTAATCCGTTGGTCACGTGATATCAGACCCAAAGCACATGCAGGCCGAGCTGGGTCAATGGGTGTCCGGGATTCATTTCAAAACACAACAAGAAGGGAAAGTCTCACTTCATTCTAAAAGCAGGGACCAAAAAGTGACTGGATGAGAAATACGGGTTTCAGTCCAACGCGTTGACGTGATCCAAACCAGCGCTGAGATGTGCACTGATGTGCACGTGGCTTAAAGCAGCTCCCTCACGCACGCCGGCGTCTCTGTGAATCTTCTGATACACCGATCTCTCAAATCATGGATGAAAAGAGGATTTGGAGAAAGCACCAAAAAGATTAAAGTCCTCCAAGCAGCGATGAGTAGAATGTGTGTGTGTGTGTGTGTGTGTGTGTGTGTGTGTGTGTGTGTGTGTGTGTGTGTGTGTGTGCAGAGTACAATAGTTAAACCGTCACATAACTTTAAACTTGTATTTTTATCTACTCTCATGCGATGTTACTGGGACTGTTATTGGTGACCACGGATGTTTCGGTTGCTCATTCCCATTTTTAGGGAAGTGGATCTGCTGACTTGCAGATTTAGCAACTGTCCGCCCTGTTTGTGTGACCGCAGTGTTGTGGCTTTCTCCTTTAAATGTAACTATAGCCGCTTGCATGCTAACTCATTTCCCCAGAGCAGCCCTGCTGAGGGAATAAATCACATTTTAGTAAATATGGTCCATTTAGGGTCGAGTAGACCATAAAGCAGTGATTTAGTGCGGGACTACCCTGTGATTGACAGGTCTCTACTGCGTCTCCTCCACATTCCAAATAAGGTCACTTCCTGTTCACGACGGTCATCGACGGGGGAATTTGCGCCAACCTCGAGCGTCGGGCCCGCAAACCGCCGTGTGCGACGTCACCGCGGCGACGTCCACGTCTCAGTCAGCCTGTGGTCGTCGCTGCCGGCGGCAGCGCGAGGCCGTCCACGCACGCACGCACCTGCGCGCCGTCTCCTGCCGTGTAATAAGAGGCGCCGGTCGATAGCGGCGCTCCCAAGGAAGCTTAACAAAGAAAGAGGCCGGCGTCAAATTGACAGACAGGTGGGGGGAGAAACGCTTAAAGTGAATTTGTGCTCCCTCCCCTTCTTTCTCATATTGTCTCCAGGAGACTCTCCTCCCCGCCGTCTCATCTCACGCCCTTTTTCTATTGTCTTTCTCTCTCCATCATCACACACACACACACACCTTCCCCCGTAGAGGTCGTTTTAAAGACGAGGTTCCGTCCAATCAAACCCAAGTTGTACAGTCCTAGTTGTGGCTGCCTGATTGAGAGTGACATTGACACGATTACGACAGACAAACTAGATTAAGAACGACTTGGCGCCCCCCCCCCACCACCACCCGATTGCTCCGTCTCCCCTCAGTTCCTCTCCGCCCACCCCCACCCGCCCCGGTTCCCCCTCCTCCCTCCCCTCGTAGTCTTTAAGGCTTCGCCCTCTAACGGCACGCTGCATTCTCTGCAGTGACCAGCAGGGGGCGACTCCTCTGGTCCCAGAGAAAGTGACTACTTCTGGATTTATTCGCCCAGTAAACATTGTAAACCAGAGCCACGGTCTCAGGCTCCAGTTTAACGTTGTCTTCAACACAGCACGATGTTCATTCAGTGAATGATGGTTCACTGAGAGCCGGACGGACCACGAAGCAGGGCGGGGCCACGCACCGATTGACAGGTCTCTACCGGTGAGCAATGAGCCGTCTCCGCGTCACTCACACGATGGACGGAACACGGTCGCTTCCTGTTCACTGGTGGCGAAGACGACAACGCGGCGCCGGGCAAATCGAGCGGAAACGCGAGGCCTCGAAGCGCCGAGTGACATTGACGCCCACTGACTCACACGGCAACTACACGACACCAACACTCCCGGCTCCTGTTCCTCTATTTCAAGAGGAAACAAAGCATCAAGGAGACAATGTCCCCACCAGAGCCGTCTGTGGGCCGATGAATGATTGGATGCTCTGGTAAGCTCCACGCTGTGGGATGCGTTCCATGTTCCTCTGATCCAACAGACTCTCAGTTACTGCCGAGCTTCATGTGTTTGAGATGGATTACTGACAGCTAGTGAGTCTTTTCATACATATTTGTGTACGTATGTATTCTTTTCTACGTTAGCAGACAGTTTGCGCTGGCATGTTAAGACACTTTCTTCTGTAGGTATTAAGTGATCGATGGGACCATCCAGCAGCATCACTTGTTATCTTTTATCTTCAAGTACGCCTTCATTTCCATTCAGTTTGATCGTATTACTCATTGTTTATTGTGGATAAGATCATTTGTTTGATGTATTTTTCGTCTATCCCACACTGTTTGTGTGCGTGTGCGTGTGTGTGTGTGTGTGTGTGTGAATTGCGCTCTGAGCGGTGAGAAGACGATTGCCTGCTCTGATCTAATAAGTGTTCATCTCATTCGGAGCTTCCTCCTCACCTCCTCTTCTAAACTCCGTTAGTATCGGAGCCCAGATTATCTTAATGAAGTCCCATGGAAGTCACTTTCCCTTCAGATGCCCCCCCCCCCCCCTCCCTCCTCCCCCAATCCACCCTGCACCCCCCCCCACCGCACAAAGCCCCGCGCACACTACATAAACTCCCGCAGTCCTTTGGATGCACCGCAGATCCTTTGAGCGACATCGATCCCTCTGGTTATTGACCCCTGACCCCTGAGTCTTCTGGCCGGCCCCCTCAGGGGACCAGAACATCGCGCCCCCCCCCCCCCCATCTAATCCCTGCGACGCCTGATACCGCTGAGTGCTATAAACCTACGGTGGCTTTATGGGCCGAGAGGAACACAAACAGGAGATGTTCCAGAGGAGAGCCAGAGAGATAAAAGACACTGTAGTCATTATGGAGGTACGCTTTGCCTGGGGGGGGCGTGGGGGGGCGTGCGGGGGGGCTATCTCGATCATACGGATGTAACTCCAGAGGAGCTTTCATTGATCGGGCATGAGAGCGAGGGGGAACATCCTAAACACCCCGGTGTGTGTTTTATAGTGTCTCCATTAGCGGATGCATCAATGGAGGGTTGTTGGTTTTATTTAGTTCCCCTCGAGGGACGGAGGTGGAAGGACCCCATTCTGCATCGCCATGGCGATCCCTCTGCGACTGGTCAATACGGAGCGATCGACCACGGATGTGGCCGCGCCGTCAGTGGGCCCATTCTTTATGTCCTCGGAGGCCCAACAGCACTGCAGATCCGACACGGGCCCCACATGCTCTGCTGTGCGTGTGCGTGTGCGGAGGTCTCTTTCATCCTGGCCCCCGGCCCCCAGGGGACCGGAGTCATAGTGGGCAAGCACCCCACTCCAAACCCTTCTTTGATAATCTCCCTTAATTGGTCGGAGTCGTGGTCTCAGGAGAAAGCTAATTAAAACAAGGTGTTGGAGGGAAAATAACAAAATAATTGTGGTTGGTTGTGCGCCGTGTGTGCGGTCACACGTTGCAGTGAGGTTCTATTTGTTTTGGGAAACATGACTTGCGGTCGGCGGGTGAATGAAAGATGGATTTCTTATTTTCATGCATGTTCACCGTATTGTTTTTGATGGGTTTCTCACATGTGTGATGCGTGTGTGTGGAGCCCCCCCCCCCCACCCCCATCGCCCCCCCCCCCCCCCACGCTCCCCGATCAAATGACTGTTATTAGCTTTGATGCGTTTGTTCATCTCTCGCTCCGCCTTTGTTTTTCATTCACACCTTCCCGCCGTGGAAAGATGGCGCCAGAAGACTTGTGGAAACACAGAAGAGGATCCAACCCGTCCCGACAGCCTCTTCAATTGGTCGTCCTCGTCTTCCTCCTCTTCCTCCTCCCTCATTTCCTCCTTCCATCACTGGCCATCTCCATTTAGTTATTGAGCTGTTGTGTCATCGACCGGCCCTCTGATCCATCCTCCATCCGTCTGCCTCTGACACACTTTTAATTGATGAGGAGCAGGTCAAATTAAGCAATTAGGCCAAGTGGCGGAAAAAGAGACAGAGCGGCATGTGTTTTTTTTCTGGTGGACGTGGGGGGCGGGAGGGCGGGGGAGGCAGGGGGGGGGGGGGTGTTGTGAAGGATAATGAATGCGGGCGGCATAGGCAGATGCCGAATGTTTACGCTTTTTCATTTTGGAATTTGAATGAATTTTTCATAGCTATTCATAAAAAATCCATCAATATTTCACCTGGGGAGAGTGAAGGAGAAAGAGGGGGAGACTGAAGGGGGGGGGGGCAGGAAAAAGGGACCCTTGCAGAATGAGTTGTCATGAAAGTCCATTGAAGCAAACAGAGTCGCTGGAGAAGAAGAGGAAAAAGAGAAGTGGGGGGAGGGGGGGGGTGTTTACGCCGAGGACACAAACACCTAGACAGGGAAACGGTGCAGGAGGAGGGGGGGGGGGGGCACGATGTAAATGTCTGGGTGAGAATGAGAACGACGGCTGGCATGGGATCCGTCGGAAGGTGTGTGTGTGTGTGTGCGAGACAAAGCCGTGTCCCCCCCCTCCCCCCCGTACAGCAACAGCAGGGGTGGGGTTTTGTTAATTTTCACTTTGTCAAACCCATTATGTGAGAGGAGCAGCTGATCTGTTTCTCCAGAGGAACAATCAACTGGTGGCTTTTTAAAAAAACAGCAGTTCTCAAGGACGGACTCAGATAGGACGTCCCAGTCCCAGTCACACCAGTCCACTACCAGTCACACCAGTCCACTACCAGTCACACCAGTCCACTACCAGTCACACCAGTCCACTACCAGTCACACCAGTCCACTACCAGTCACATCCGCCCACGACCAGTCACATCCGCCCACTTGAAACCTTCTTCATTTTAAACCGTCACATAAGTATCCATCACGTCCGTATTCACTTAACAAGTTAATGACAAGCTCACGTTTAGACCTCTGACTGATGCAGCTGTCATGACACATGGGTCGGGGGTTCGGGGGGGTCAAAGTTAAAGTTAAAGTTATTTGGGCTGTTAAAGTCGGGCCGCATGTATCCGCATCACTGCGACCTCCGTCCTCCTTCCTGGCCCCTCCCACCTCTTCATGCTCCACCCTCCCTCTGTTCTTCGGCCCCCCCGAGCGTCTGGTCGAGTCTCTCTTGCTGTTTTATTAAGGGGAGACAGTCAGGATCTTTATCAGCCCCCCCCCCCCCCCACCGCTGTGCAGCTGGGCTAACCACACCCGCCGCCACACAGTATTCCCGTTAACACATGATTCCCCCCATATGTTTTCTGCACAAGGCCTAAAGTTGTGTGTCTGTGCGTGTGAGTGTGTGTTCACATGAGTGAGTGCAACTTTGATGTGTCTTGTCCTTTATTCTGTCTCTCTCTTTATTTTAGTGTGCGTGTGTGTGTGCGTGTCCGTGTGCGTGACTCCAGGCCCGGGCTGCTGCTGTCGGCTCAAATCAACCTCCTCTCCCCATGAGTGAGCACGCTAATCCATTTGTGTATCTGAGTACATGTTGTGTGTGTGTGTGTGTGTGTGTGTACGCATGCTAATCCAGGGGAGGGGCGCTGCCTAACACCCCATGAAAACACTCCATTCACCAGCAATTAGGAGGCAGGGGCCCTGGGCCCTGCACTACACCTCCACTGGGAGAGAGGGAGACAAAGGAGGGGAGGAGGAGGAGGAGAGGAAGAGGAGGTAGGGATGAAGAGGAGGAGGCTCAGGCTCATCGTCCAAGCACCTCTTTAGACTCAAAGAAGCGATGTGCCCCCCCCTCCCCCGGGTCACGGGGTCACGTTAATCTGAACGCACACGGCTGCATGTAAGCAGGAACATTAGCGGGATACAAAAGTTAAACGCGTCAGTGTAAAACCGTCTTTTGGGGAATAAGAGCTTAAACAATCATATGAAGATCCTTCATGCTCGTTAAAACCTCCTTTTTCCACCGAGGAGACAATTGATCTCCATCATGAGTCCAGCCGGGTGTCATCAGCAGTCCTCGTGGTGAGAGCTCTGTGGAAACATCTTTCTTCCATTAGGGTCCTAACTCACACTCTGTGTGCGTGTGCGTGTGCGTTGTTGTCTCTCTCATGTAACCCACAGTGAACATTCATGTAAAACAACCAAATGTACCACAAGCAAACAGCAGCGCTGCTTTTTATTTAAACCGGAGGCGAGTGGGACGTGATTCTGAGGGTTTGTCTCTTCGGTCCGATCGGACGACACAACATTCAACGTGACCCTGAGCCCATCGAGGCGGCCATCTTCCTTTCCCAGAATAAGCTTCATATCTGGTCCCTGAAAGACGTCCAGTTGTTCAGAAGGTGGCGCTGTGATGAAGTTAATACAAGTATGTACATTTGATGCTGACTTCAACCTGCGGGTGAGAAAGCAGTTGTGTTCCCCTCTCCCTCCAAACGGCGCTCATCATCACTCTACCTCCACCTCGGAAACAAAGAAGGACAACACGTCTAACTGAGGGTGGGTTATGTAACGTTCAGCAAAAAAAAAAAAACCCGAGGAAATTCCGTGATCAAAGTCTGAAATTTACGGGGGAAAAGATGATATCAGAAATTAAAACGGCAATTATGAGGGAAAAAACACGTGAGATACTGAAAAGTCGTCGCTCTTCCCAGAAACACGAGTGTGTAACCACGGTAACGCAGTGTGTTCTGTCCGTTTTCAGTCTCGCGCGTAAACGTGTTTATGTATCCGTCGGGACGTAACGCTTTTCTTATTATTACTTTAGAATCGCCCGAATTGTATCGTTTCCTTAAAAATTTCCTCTGAAATCTTCAAGTTGAAACACTTTATTATCTCACAAACGTATTTTTATTCAATGTCATCCTGCGAATGATTTACCCTGCTCCCCCTACGGCGTTGGAGCCGAAACAGGTTGATTTCATTCTTCTTCTTCAGACAGCGACGGAGACGTAGTGAGCAGAGGTCTAACGGCGAAAAATACACATAACGTGCACATCACATGCGCCGTGTGCTCATGTGACCCGAACGGCATCAGACGCACTACTGAGCCCCGCCGAGCCGACCTTAAGGACCCCCACACACACACACACACACACACACACAGACTCCTCTATTTGTGTTGACTGCGTCTCGGCTGCTGATCTGTTTTAAACTGCTTCAGAAACCAAACCCGGAGAGGAGCCTTTAAACATGAATGAAACAGAATCGCCCCCCTTTACCTCCCCCTCCCTCCCGTCTGCCACCTTCAATTTTTAATGCCTGTTCCTGAATAGCTTTGTAATAAAGAATAGGTACAGTAAGTAGCATGAAATATTGATTTTGTACATTTCCTTATGAATCTTCATTCTCTGGAATGATTAAATTTTTCATATTTGCTGCTCTTGGGAGATTTGTGACGATTTCATCTCTATTTACTGTGTGTGAGCACACAACTGGTGTTCCCAATTTGGGCGGATGAATAATGCAGCCGGGTCCTGTGTGTGTGTGTGTGTGTGTGTGTGTGTGTGTGTGTGCGTGCGTGCGTGCAGGGTTCAGGTGTGTGCAGCTTAGGTAGTGTTGGGGATCTTTTCTCTCCCAGACGACAGAAATCGGAGCTCGGTTGACAGCCAAGGAGGAAACAGTGAGTGTGTACAGATGTGTGCATCGTGTGTGTGTGTGTGTGTGTGTGCGTACGGGGGGGTGGTCTTTGCTCGGGGGTATCTGTGAAGCCATAATTAACACAATGGTATGATTACCCGTGCAGACGAGTGGCCACGGGCTCCCCAAAGAGACCAGATGAAAATATGAAAAAGGAAAGCGACTCCCCTCCCGTCCCCCCCGTCCCCTCCTCCCGCTCGCTGCACAGAGCCGCCGCTCCGGATCCGTTGAGACGGTTCGCTGTCACAGCAGCCAGCGCTGCCTCGCTCAGAAGTGCACGTGTGCGTGCGCAACCCCACCGGCACGAACACAAACACGCGGCGTGAAAGAGCCAAGAAGGTAAAACGTCTCTGTGGGTCACTGAGCGCTTAAAGGGACGGTTCACCCCAACATGCACACACACACACACACACACACACACACACACACACGCCCCCCCCCCCCCCCCCTCCCTCATCAGCATCCACATTCCCACGGTAGCAGTTTGGGGTTGAGGATGACGGGACAACCCGACCCGTCTCCGTGTCTCTAACACAACAACAACAACAACAGTTCTTCAAACGTTTTCACATTTTTCGGCACTTTGTCTCTGCAGCCAAAAGTATCTAGATCACAAAATTACAGGTAAGAGGAAAAACTCTTATTCTCAGTTAAAACCTGCACACGCGTGGACGTTGTTTTGCTTTTCAAACAAAGCTAAAATCTGTGACGCCACTTCCTGTCATCAGGGACGACTTCCTGTCAAACATCCGATGAAGAATAATCTCTTTGAAGACAACGCAGGGGGGGGGGCACATTCGTGAGTGAATTGCGCGGCGAGTGCGTTTCTGAGGGGACCTTGAGCGCGACTGTGAACAGATCGATGCACGTTTGGGAAAACCGATGGTGATCAATGAGAATGGATTTAAGAGGGGGGGGGGAAGCATCGCCGCGGCGACTGAAGCTGCTGAAATAGACTTTATGAATATTAAACAGCAGGGGGGGTCGATACCGGTACAAGGCTGCTGCAGTCAACACAGGGACACGTTGGGGGGGGGGGGGGGCTTGCAGGATAGCCACAAATGTGAAAATATTCAGGAAAAGTAATGGACTCTCGTTATGAGGGTTCCTGAGATATGATGCAAAGTTCTCCGTCACCCAAAGTGTTTCCAAACTGCGGACACACAAGCACAGGATGCCCCCCCCTCCCCCCACCCCCCCTTCATCCAGCCCCCCATTGCTGACACACGTGGTGTGAAGGGAGAGCGAGAGTAAATAAATGAAGAAGCAGACAAAGCGTGTTTACAGCACAATGTGACCTCTCTTCTAATATCAGCCAGACTCTCTCTGCACCCCCCCCGCATGAACTTGAAGCCTGCTGAAGGGTAAGCTGGTATAATGATAAGGTGTGTGTGTGTGTGTGTGTGTGTGTGTGTGTGTGTGTGTGTGTGTGTGTGTGCGCGCGCTGGTGAATGAGTGACTGAGTGAATAATATACCAGCTATTAAGGAATCAAATTGGGCCGTCGCTTGGGTTGGGTTGATGTGTCACTAATGTGTCCTGACATGGTCCCCCAAGACCTGCGGGGGGGTGGGGGGGGGGGGTGCAGGTGCACACCCAGGTGCTTGCATCGACTGTGCACCTCTCGCTTTGCAGGGCCTGCATTGAAATGTTTGTGTTAGTGCTGATCATGACCCCTGGTACTAAAGGTCTTCACTGGCCCAACATCTCTGCACCTCAACCCCCCCCCCCCCCCCCCCACCTGCATGCAAACATAAGTTAGAAGAGAGGCTTAACAATACTTTTTAGACACCTTAATGTCCGCTATGTGCTTCCTGCTCCCCTTCATGTTGTTGGACTCTGAGCGGTAAACACACGTCTCATGCAGCACGCGCGCTGCTGCTTCACAGTAAAAGAGACTTTTTTTATTGCACGTAGAAGCTTCCTTGTTTAATTTTTTATTTACTTATATTATATTTAGCTATTTAGGAAGTGCCGCTAATAATCGACATTTCAGTTACCAGTGTAAACGTGCTGACACAAACAGACGAACGCACAACACAGTGATCGCTGGCAGCAGTGCTCCCAAATGATGCTCGGCTGGGGAGACGTGAAGACTCCCCAGGGAGCAGAGGGAAGGGTTAAAGGAGCTAGGAAAGGAAACCGTGCGGAGGATGTTCGGCCCATTGAGAAAGTTATTTGGGCACGTGACACAACCCACCTCTTATTTCCAAAATACAAAACCAATAAAACCAACTGAGCCTTTTTCAATACAGCGCGATGTTCATCTAATAAATCGTGGTCCATTTACAGTCCAACGGACCATAAAGCAGGGGAGGCTGTAGGGGCGGGGCTACACAGTGATTGACAGGTGTTTACCAAAGGCCGACTGGTGGCAAAAAGCCGCGATGACGATGGCATGGTGACGTCACGATGACTCCGCCCACTTCCTGTACCTGGTCGATGGTTACCTGCGGGCAGCAGGCTTTAATCCGAGTGCTTTGCTGCTGCTGTGATTGTTGTACATGGCAGTAGACGGCGTAGACTACTTATAGCTTCTTCGGCTGGTTGTGTGGACCTGGTAAGTGTGTGTGTGTGTGTGTGTGTGTGTGTGTGACTACCCGAGCAGTCCGAGGCCTCCTGTGCGTGTCCTGCAGAGCAATGGGACCGTCCCAGATGTAGCGACCTGTCACGTCTGAATTAGATGTTAAATCTTTTGGACAAAATGTTTTGTGTTCAGAATTTATCATGCGCCCGTTTCCTTCCCACTGATGTATGTCACTGTGTGTGTGTGTGTGTGTGTGTGTGTGTGTAGAGTCCACTCAGAATGTACTGTCTCAGGGCCAAAGTGGGCTGTCTGGGAAAACATGATAGACTCTCGTCATGGTTCCATCACCATGGTAACTCTTTACATACCCCCCCCCCCCCTCCGTCCTCCTCTTGACATCTTTCTGTCCTTCTCAAATCGAGCACACAGTTGAGCCGGGTCCATGTGACCTCTGGGCCCGAGTCATGTTGCATACATCTGTCTCCCGCCATGCTGTGTATCTGGGAGCGGACGCATGACCCAATCGTCTGTTTCTTGTGGCCAAGGCCCCCGCCACTTCTTCCTCTTCATCCATCACTTGTCACCCCATCACTCCCACTGCTGCTCTGTGTGCTTTCGCGCCAGTGAGTCTGTCTCCTGATTATGGAGCCGAGCGTCTGGCTAACTGGAATTTATCTGCTAACTACAATACCAGCTTTGGTTCTTTTAATCCTCCTGAAAGTTCAAAGTCTTTTCTCTGGTCCTTTGCTGAATCTTTTATCCAGATATGAGATTTTTAGTCAAGATCTCTTCAAATTAATTAATTTATTTTTTGGCCTTACAATCTGGGTGTTTTAGGTCAAACAGAAACTCACCAAAATATCCGTAAGGAGGAGGAACAGATCTGCTTCTGTAAACCTAGTGTTTACCGGAAAAGAGCTTTGCTAACATTAACAAATAAAAAAGTCATCTTTTAAATTTGGTTAAAAATTCCAAAATACATAAAGTCTATAGTTTAATAGATCGCCATTAACATCAATAACGAGTCAGTGTCACCCTGATATTTGTATCACGCTTTAATGCGACATTGGCTACAGTGGTGGAGAAAGTCGAGCTAGCATCTAACAGGCTAACCAGATTACCAGCTAACTAGAATACCATCTAACAAGATAACCAGATTACCAGATAACCAGAATACCAGATTACCAGATAACTAGAATACCACCTAACAAGATAACCAGATTAACATGTTAACTAGAATACCATCTAACAAGATAACCAGATTACCAGATAACCAGAATACCAGATTACCAGATAACTAGAATACCACCTAACAAGATAACCAGATTACCAGTTAACTAGAATACCATCTAACAAGATAACCAGATTACCAGATAACCAGAATACCAGCTAACAGGATAACCCGATTACCAGTTAACCAGAATACCACCTAACAAGATAACCAGATTACCAGATAACCAGAATATCAGGTAACAAGATAACCGGATTACCAGTTAACCAGAATACCAGCTAACAAGATAACCAGATTACCAGTTAACCAGAATACCAGCTAACAAGATAACCAGATTACCAGATAACTAGAATACCATCTAACAGGCTAACCAGACTACCAGCTAACTAGAATACCAGCTAACAAGATAACCCGATTACCAGTTAACCAGAATACCAGCTAACAAGATAACCAGATTACCAGCGGGCCAGATTACCATCTAAGAAGATAACCAGATTAACAATTTATCAGATTAACAACTAACCAGATAAGCATCCATAGAAGCTAACTAGCTAACCAGCCAGCCATCAGTCAGTCTTCAGAGCTGCGTTCGCTCTACTTCTGGTTGAGCTGCAGCTGTGAGCATTGAAACAAGTGATGCTTCTGAATTCAACCTTTCCATGTCCACACCTCTCAAACACACACAGACACACACACGCGCACACACACGCACACACAGACACACACAGACACACACAGACACACACGCGCACAGCTCCACATCCTGCATCTTCCCGTGGTCCCGCGCGCCGTGAGCGGAGCCTCTCATTGGACGCGGCGGTCCCAGTGAGAAGTCGACCGCATCAATTAACAGCGAGATGAAAGACGCCGGGCTGCCTGCTGAATAATTAAGACTGGTGTGATGGAGGTGGGGGGGTTCGCGGCGCGTTGTTTGGGGGGGGGGGCAGGATTGAAGTCCTCAGAAGACGAGCGTGTCCAGCGATATGTAAATGAATTTGTGCTTGTTTGTATTGATTGGCTTTCAAAGCGAGACGTGATGATGGAACACGAGGTTTCAGACGAAAAGAGTAAGGACGTCGTATTGTGTCGTCTTTGGGGGGGGGGGGTTGCGGTTGTCCCGCGGCGGTGGGCAGAGAGCCGGCCCACCACACTGCAAAACCACACCGCGGGGGGGTCAATGGAACCATTGATCGATGGTGAGATGCAGAACAAAATGTCTGTGCATGAAGAGGGACACTTTGATTGGTAAATCTGGAAGAAAAGAAGGAGTACAACAGGGGGGAGGAGGGGGGAGGGAGAAGTGGGGAGGAGGGGGGAGGGAGAAGGGGGTGGGGGGGTTAAGGGAGTGAGGCAGACACGGCAAACAGGAACCCTCCCCGGAGAGTTTGAGCCAAATGTATTTAAATGTATTCTGCTAATTACAAAACTCTAAACACATACACGCTGACGCAAACACTGTCTGGCGTGTTGTGTAGCGGCGCCGTAGCGAGGTAATTGCACGCGGCGTGCGTGCGTCTCAGGGAGAGAGATAAAAACAGGGGCCTTGTTCTTCCTCCATACAGATTTTGGACCTGTAGCCATTTACTTTAACACAACCTCGTGTTTGAGGGGCGCCGGTTCCCCGGGACAGAGGAGCCCACTTAAGTGGGTCAGGTGACCGGTGGGAACAGAAGTGTTGGAAAGTGGCTTCCTGTCGATGGCACCTCGATGGAAACCGCCTGCCTGTGGGATCTCATTGGTTTATTGACTGTCTGGACAGGTCGGCTGGAGACGCACCTCCTCCCGACCTGGACCTCCGTCCGTCTGACTGCTGCAGCAGGAGACCACATCAAAGACGTCTGTAATGAGAACACAACAGTTGTGTTGCGTATTTTAATGGATTTTCAGTATTTATTTAGTCATCTTCCTGTGATGCATACTGAGTACAGCACCAACCAGTACAGTAACAGTATTTAACTCTTTTTGACATCGGTCCAAAGTTACTGAAAAGTGAGTTTTTCTTATCATACTTTAATACTAAAAAGTCTAAATGCCATTGATTAGTAGTAATGTTTGTATTTAGTACACATCACATACAACATGTATTCTTTTATAACGAATAAAAGAGATTTGTTTCAGTTGGTTTCAATGCACTTTATGTTTTTCACGTAGTCTCGTACGGTGCTGAAGGTACCAGATTTCCAGATCTTATCTCTTCATATCGTTGCAATGTGGAACTGAACCGGGCTTTTGGCCCTGGACTTGTTGTTTTCTCACTGGGTGAGCGCCGATGTCCTCTCTGAAACATTTAACCCTCGCTGATCAAATCCTTCCCCGTCGGTTGGCGGGACTCGGACCAACGGGGTTCTTCTGAACTAGATTGCAAGGCGAGGAGAAGAGGAAGCGAGCGAGGAGGAGAGAAAGAAAGAAATGTCTCCGGGGATGCATTTTAATTCGCTCAATTGCCCTATATTCCCCTGCAGTTTTTGTTTTGATGATAGTGGCGCTTTGCATATCTTCGCCCTCCAAGCGAGAGGATGTGCGCTGTGTGTGTGTGTTCTCTACCTTGCAGCATCAGGCTATTGTGTGGCTGGGCACATTAGAGACACAGAGGGAGGAGGAGGTGCAGGAGTCACAGGAGAGAAACCCTGGTGGTCGGCGCTCGTCACTGCAGAGGAAGCATCTCGGACGTGTTCTGACGAAATAAGTGGCGAGAAGTATCATCAGACCAATTAAGGGCTTTGTGTGCCTGGTAATCGGTCCTTTCGCTAAGCCCCGCCTCCCACGGGGGAGACCGGCCAATGGTTGGGCAGCATCGTACTGCACGGGCCAACATCCGACCCGCCGGCCTACCTGCGTAAGTTACCAACCCAGATCAGGATCTGTTCTTCATCCTTAGTGGGTTTATTATTAACGTTTAGGTCACTGCCTTCTGAGTAATATCCTGCAACGTTGTTTCAATCATTTATACTAATCAATAACAGCGCCATTCATCTACTAACTACAGCTTCGCCCTTCAGACGGCTCATCACGCACCAGGGGGGTGTTGGATATTATTTCCTTAATCAAAAATAAAACCTGTGTTGATGAGATTCTCACAGACGGGACTCGTGAGATTTGGGGGCTCTTTTGACCCGACGGAGACCCCCCCCCCCCCCCTATACTTCACTCCTCCTCCCACTCTGGTGTTTGGAGAGTCATCAGAGTACAAAACCTCACTGCTCCTCCAAAGAGAGACAGACACATGTTTTGACTTCACGCCGAATGTCCAGCCAACACGATGGATTTCTTAGGTTAAAAAAATATGATTAAATATCGCAATGAATGACGAAATGCTTTTAATCTAAACATGAATACAGGTTGCATGAATGAGTGAGGTGTGAACAAGCCCTCAAGCCCCAAGAAGTGTTGTAGAAGCAAAATCCACATTCCTGAACTGACCAGAGCGCGTTTAAAGCTTTAAGAGCAGGACAACAGGCCCTCACAGCCGTCTGCGGTCGACTGACCGTTAACTCGGATTAACTTGTGTGTGTGTGTGTGTGTGTGTGTGTGTGTGTGCGTGCAGCATCGCGCTGGGCCGAGCGGTTGAACAGAGGTTTATTTATGTTGCCTTCATGGCCACAGTGAAACGGGTCCTGGCTCCGCGCCCGCCCACCTTTATTCCAGATGTTACCAGGGAAACCTATGGGTGGTATCCCGGCAACCAGGCAGCAGTTTCAGGAGCTGGAGACGGCAGTCGTACGAGGGCGATGGGTAGATGTATGTGTTGTCGTTGTTGTTGTTGCCCCCCCCCCCCCCCCCCCCCTCTGTGTTAATGTGATTATCAGCCGGTACGTTAAGGGCTGCGCTCCTTCCCTCCGACACATTGATTTCCATTTCAAACTGTAATTGAGAGGAGCAAACATTGGTACCAGCTATTCTTGCCCTCCCTTCTCCCCTTTCCCACGCCGCCGGACCGCCGGCGCTCACAGACGGACCCCTCGGTTGGCCCGAGTCCAGCCCGAGTCATGGACTAATCAAGACAAAGGTTGGTCTCTTTACCAGTTTGTTTTTGCGCGAGCTAAAGCTCTAAATGGTTAGCTTAGCTTAGCTTAGCGAGTTAACAAATGCACCAACAAGTGACACCTGAGATGATGTGAGAACTTACTGCTGATTCAATGCCGACTGCCGAATGCATTTGGTGTGAAGAGGCGGGGCTTTGAGTGTCTACGGCGATGCCGTGTGGTGAATCTATCACAGATAGGACTGATGGGGGGGCGGGAGGGGGGGGGACGGGACTTTAGCAAGAAGGAGGAGAAGCAGAAGACAAGAATGACGAAATGGTTCATTAGTTGAAGCTAAATCACGGAGGAGCTCCTTATCGGCCGGACCTGATGGAAGCTTGTTTCTTCACCATCCTCACCATCGAAACAAATACTCACACTGGGAGAGAGACCCGGAGTTCACGGACGGACTATTAAGCACAAGCGTGTTAGTGCGGTGTCTTCATTAAGGCGTGTGCGTCTTTGTGTGTTTGTGTCAACGCTTTCTTTCCTCAAGTCTTTTCACCTACGGAGGAGGATCCAAGGGCAAAGCTCAGCGATGTTCCAGGGGAGAGTGTGAATGTGGGGGGGGGGGGGGGGGCACAAAGGGAGAGGAAGAGGAGGGTGAGGAGAAGGAGACAATGGCAATAGATGCCGCGGAGATATCAGAATTGTTGGGGTCCTCTTTTGTTGTTGTTTTTGTTCCCCCAACTACTACACACACACACAATCAAAGAGACACAAACCACCTCTAAGTACAAAAGAGAAAAGGGAGTTGACATTCAGCAACAGTGTTGAGTGAAGCCAGGCAGATGACAACACGCAACACGCATGCTGTTACCCGTGTGCGCGTGTACCCCTTTGGGTACCAGACAAACAGTCCAGACGTTTTCTCGTCAAGGACGACCTCCCAAGGTCTCCCTCCTCCTTGTAGCACTCGCCTCCTGCGTCATGGTTGGCTTGTGTGATGTTCAGGTCCATGTGGCGGTTCCTCCCAATTGTAAATGAATGCTGGCACTGGTGGGGAAGCGGCCGGTCCTGGGCGGTCGGTGCCGGAGGCCCCGTTGAAATGCCAGCCGAGTGTCTGTGAGACGAGCTCGCCGATCAATCGGGAATCTCCTCATTGATCCGGCACAGCGAGCGGCCCGTCCAGTCGCCAGGAGCTCGGGGGCCACCGCCATCGATTATCAGCCTCATCAGCGCTCATTTGGTTGTCCAATCGATGCCTTTTTAACGTCACGCCGTCCCTGCGTGAGACCACAAACGAATACTTCATATCCCCTCTGATCCGATCGGAATCCAAAGCGTTTTAACGCTTAATTCGTTTGTTTGATATGATCTGATGCCTTTTCCAGTGGTACAAACTCTGGTTCTGAAAACTGTTGCCGATACCTGGGAACTAACCTTGTCCAGGGCGGGCTAACTCTTAGTTGCTAAGGCTAACTGTTTACTTACAAGATATACAAAATTATAGTATAATGTTTTAACCTGTTAAGACAAGATATGCGTTTATCCTGCATTCTCTCTAGTGACCACCAGGGGGCGACTCCTCTGGTCCTATAGAAGTCTATGAGAAGTCTAGTCAAGTCAAGTCAAGTCAAGTCATTTTATTTTGTATAGCCCAGAATCGCAAATTACAAATTTGCCTCAGAGGGCTTTACAGTCTGTACACATACGACATCCTCTGCCCCGAAACCCACCATCGGCACAGGAAAAACTCCCCAAAAAATGAAAAAACCCTTACAAGAGGGAAAAAAGGGAAGAAACCTTAGGGAGAACGTCAGAGGAGGGATCCCACTCCCGGGATGGACAGACTACAATGGATGCCATGTGTACAGAATGAACGATGTATAATACATGCAATTCCTATGACAGAAATGATTCAAGTAATTGTGAGTAGTAAGCCAGGCGCACAGCAGGACCACTGCAGAGGCAACCACCATCAGATAGAACCACCATCCACAGAATCCTGTGGGGAGGGAGAGCACAGAGATTTTAGGAGAGGGTAATGTCGGTTTATGAGTAAAGTAATATGATTAATATCTAAAATAATGATGATGATGATGATGATGATGGCAGCAGCAGGCGTCAGCATGGCCACAGTAGGTGTCAGGACCAGGGTCCCGAAGGAACCACGATCTATGGAGACCTGATAGGGGCGAAAGCACAAAAAAAAACTCCCGGAAAGAAGCTGAATTAGTCATGTGCATTAATAAAACTTGAATTATGGTAGAAAGAGAGCGTGAGAGAGGAGCTCGGTGTGTCCTAAGAATTCCCCCGGCATTCTAAGCCTATAGCAGCTTAACTAAGGGCTGGTCCGGACTAACCTGAGCCAGCCCTAACTATAGGCAGAATCAAAGAGGAACGTTTTAAGTTTTACTTTAAAAGAGCTAACCGAATCTGCCCCCCGGACTGAAAGTGGAACCTGGTTCCACAAAAGAGGAGCTTGATAACTGAAGGCTCTGGCCCCCAGCCTACTTTTTAAAACCCTAGGAACAACAAGTAACCCAGCATCTATGGAGCGCAGTTGCCTTGTAGGGCAATACGGTGTTACAAGCTCTTGAAGATACAACGGTGCCTCACCAGCAAGTGCCTTGTAGGTGAGGAGAAGTACCTTAAAATCTATTCTTGATTTAACAGGGAGCCAGTGCAGAGAAGTTAATACAGGAGTGATATGATCCCTTTTCTTAGTTCTTGTTAATACACGTGCTGCAGCATTCTGAATCAGCTGGAGAGGCTTAAGAGATTTATAAGAGCAGCCTGATAACAAAGAATTACAGTAGTCCAGTCTGGAAGTGACAAACGCATGAACTAATTTTTCTGCATCACTTTGAGACAGGAAGTTCCTGATTTTTGATATGTTACGTAGATGAAAATAGGCAGTCCTTGAAGTCTTCTTTATATGCGAGTTGAAGGTCATATCCTGGTCGAAGAGAACTCCCAGATTCCTGACGTTGCTGCTGGGTACCAGAGCAATTCCATCCATAAAAACTGTATCACGCGACAGCTGGCTTCGAAGGCGCTCTGGGCCTATCAGGATAACTTCCGTTTTTTCTGAGTTTAGCATCAGGAAGTTGCCGGTCATCCAAGTTTTGATGTCTCCAAGACATTCTTGGAGTCTAACTAACTGGTCCGTCTCTTCTGGCTTGATCGACAGATACAGTTGAGTATCGTCTGCATAACAATGGAAGTTTATGTGGTGTTTCCTGATAAGATCGCCCAAAGGAAGCATATAGAGGGTAAATAAAATCGGTCCAAGTACAGAACCTTGTGGGACTCCGTGACCAACATTGGTGGTCTTTGAGGATTCACCGTTTACAAGCACAAACTGGGATCGGTCCGATAGGTAGGATTTAAACCAGCTGAGTGCAGTTCCTTTGATACCAATTAAATGTTCTAGTCTCTGCAACAGGATACAATGGTCTATGGTATCAAATGCGGCACTGAGGTCCAGCAAGACAAGAAAAGAGATGAGTCCTTGGTCCGATGCAAGTAGAAGATCATTCGTAATTTTCACCAGTGCTGTTTCTGTACTGTGATGCACTCGGAATCCTGACTGGAAATCCTCGAACAAAGCATTGTTTTGTAGAAAGTCACATAATTGATTTGCGACGGATTTCTCAAGGATCTTAGAGAGGAAGGGAAGATTAGAGATAGGTCTGTAGTTAGCCAACACCTCTGGAGCAAGAGTAGGTTTCTTAAGAAGAGGTTTAATTACAGCTACCCTGAAGGACTGTGGTACATGTCCTGTCAACAAAGACAGATTCATAATATCTAATAAGGATGTGCTAACTAAAGGAAAAACTTCCTTAAGCAGTTTGGTCGGAATCGGATCCAAGAGACAAGTAGAAGATTTAGACTTTGAAAATAAAGAAGTCAGCTGATCAAGGTTGATGGAAGAGAAGGCATCCAAACAGGCATCAGGGCCCACTGCTGCATCCAAGGTTCCTACATCGGAGGACAGGTCGGCACTGGTTGAAGGCAGGAGACCATCAATTTTCTCTTTGATATTTAGAATCTTATCATTGAAGAAGTTCATGAAGTCGTTACTAGTGAGGTCCAAAGGAATACACGGCTCGACAGAGCTGTGACTCTCTGTCAGTCGGGCTACAGTGCTGAAGAGAAACCTGGAGTTGTTTTTATTTTTCTCTATTAATGATGAGTAATAAGATGCTCTTGCGTTACGGAGAGCCTTCTTATACGTTTTAAGGCTGTCTTGCCAAACTAGCCTAGATCCTTCTGATTTGGTGCGTGATGTTCATTTAGTGAACTATGGTCCACGTGGATGGGGCCGTACATCAGGAGCTCTGACAGGTTTCTACCACAGTGGTTTCTACCACAGTGTTGTCCTACCGGGACAGTTGTGCCGGTCTTCTTCGAACTTGAACTCTTAACAGTGTGTTTTCTTTTTGGTTTCCTAGAACCGTATTAGTCATCATTCCACTGCACTCATCTCCACCCTGTCTTTCCGCTTCTGGTTGCAAACCACAAAGAAGATGGCGACGGCCGGTGACGACTGGAGGAAGTGTTCTCACAGAACGTTGTCTGTATTCCTATTTGTTACAAAATGAGACACACCTGGTTACTGTTTTTCGGTGCTATTTATGGATGTTTTGCATCACATGTCCATCCAGATGTCAACGGGCGGCGGCGCGCCCAGAATCGGCTTTTGAGTTGTTTTAAACTCAGCCTGGTGAATTTATAGCGAGCGCACGACGGGACAACGTCTGCAAATAACGTGAGGAGCTGTGAGTGACGTAGAGCTGGCGGCTGCTGGAGGGGATTTCTATAACGGAAAGAAGATGTGCGTGAATTAAACTATCGGCGTGTTTATAATTATTGATCAGCGGCGTGGTGGTTCGCCGGTCGCGGTCATCGCAGACACCCGTTTGTGTCGATTCCGGGTCGCTGTACAGAAGCAGCGCTTAAAGGCCGAGTTGTGCTGGGAAATACTGTGAGTGAGTGTGCGTTTGTGCGTGTGTGTGAGTCCTGTGACAGGAAGTCAGCAGGAAATGGAAGAACTTCCACAGCAGTGTTTGCTTTTACTTTTCAGCGCAATAAAATTCTGCTTCATTCTGAACAGAAAGGTGGCAGATGGACAAAGAAAAGACTCAATGCCCTTGAAACGAAGAAATAAGGAATGTGAATATTAAAGACCTGGATAATGTTTCTTTGCTTGTGGTTTGCTTGTCATGGGCGTGATGATCTATGCAAACTTCAGTGCTCAGGATGTTTCGAGGCTGCGTGTGTGTGTGTGTGTGTGTGTGTTTGAGTTAGTGGTCACAAATCATTGCTACCCAGAAACACCTCAAGGGAGATCTGAGGCCCGGTCAGTTTTCTGAACAACTTTGACTCATAATGCCGTAATTTTGACTAATTTTTTTGCGCATTTGGTTCAAAGTGTCACATGGAAATTGAAACGCTGAGAAACAAATCAGGCTAACTAATCGATAGATAGATAGATCGATAGATAGATCGATAAGAGGGACATTTTGGTATCACAGCACCATGTGCAGGGAAGAAAATAGAATAAAAAGATACACATTATATACCATATAATAAGATAGAAATATTAAATTATTAAATTAAATTAAGTTAAATAAACTAAAACTGAAACAAAAGAATAACCTTCCAAAAGATTCAGGCTACCTGTCAGGCCCCCGGTGGCTCGCGACCGGCTGCCGTGGTCGTGGTCGCCGGCTGCGTAGCTCCCGTCCCGGTGGCCTTTCGTCTCTCTGAGGGGATTGGGGACATGAGGGTCTCTGTTTACTGTAAAGCACAATGGTGACACATCTTCCCCTACGACGACGATGACGACGACGACGAAGAGGCCGGCGATGTTGTGCACGTGTCTTACCCCGAGTGCCTCCTCACACCTCCAGCCGGGCAACTCCAGGCCGGCCTGGAGCTCTGTTTGGGGCAATAGCGGCGGGTGCAGACAGACATGCTAACACACACACACGTTATCACAGGTTATTTTCTACCTGTCCTTTATGATGTGGACTCAATGTGTGCGCTCCACCCGCGGCAGTGAATCAATGAAAGCAAGCTCTCAAGTGTTTGACCTCTGAGACCGGCTGTTGTGCGTCAGCAGGTATTTTCACTCATAATATCGCCACCAGGGAAGACACACAAACACACACACTCACACACTCACTCGCTCACACACAGAGGAACATGACCTAGAGATTTAAGGAAAATTGTGAATTCAGATTTTATGCCTTTGAGGAAGTTTCTTTATAATTGGTACAAATGTCCACTGGCAGTCCATGATTTTGTAGGTCAAAGGTCAAGCTCCCTGTAAACCCTCTGCACGTCGCGTTGTCATATCTGTGTAACGCCTTCGTTAGATTCCCAGTGTCCTTTGGGACAGACGGACTGTCTGGTCACTCTAGATGACCCTTTTATAAATAATTGGCATATTATTAAACCTTAGAAACGATGAAATGTGACGTGAGTGGTGACACGTATGAAGCTGCAGACAGCAGGCGTGTTTTAAACAGCAAAATGCTGTTATTTAACTAAACCGTCCTGCCTGCAACTCTGCAGCTCCAGTTAAGAAATAATGTAACAATGTCACATTGTCACCGGTTTAAAGCTGCTGTCCCCTCACGCATGAAATCTGCACTTTCTGTGAAAGTGCTTGTGTATCAACATCCTCACGTGTGTGTGTGTGTGTGTGTGTCTGTTTGACTGCGTGCGTGTGTGTGAGAGAGTGTGTTTAGTTCTCCCTGAGTGGGTCCCATCTGATAAGGCTGACAGCCACAGGTTGATATTCCTGAGAGCAGCCAGCCTCTCCCCTTCACACACACACACAGACACACACACACACACACACACACACAGACACACACACACAGACCTACAGAGGGAGATGAGTTACGTCTCGTGTGTTTCTCCTGCAGAGCCTCTGCAGGTGTGTTTTCAGTCTCACTTTGCCATTGAAGAATTAAGCAGAGCTGAGAATCAGCCAGCGCACACGTTGCTCCAATAAAGGAATCTGTGTGTGTGTGTGTGTGTGTGTGTGTGTGTGTGTGTGTGTGTGAGGCGTTCCCTCCGTTCTCTCAGGGCGTCGCGGTGGCTCGGTGACATTGAGGAGAAGCGCAGACTGAGAGGAGAGAAGAAGAAGAAGAAGCACCTTCATTCAATCAGCGCCGCCGGCCGCAGTAATTACTTCTACTCTCCCTGATTCACATGTAGATTTTGCGACGAGCACTGCACTATTTTAATACAATTTGGCGCCACTTTGACTGGATGCCAATGTTGTGTGAGGAGCTGTGTGTGTGTGTGTGTGTGTGTGTGTGTGTGTGTGTGTGTGTGTTAGAGACACAACAGAAGAGGAATCCTCAATTCTGCCATCAAGAGTTTTTGAAGAGAGGAGGAAGAGGAGAATGAGTAGAGGAAGGTAAGAGGGAGGAGGAGGAGGAGGAGGAGGAGGAGGAGGAGGAGGTTTACCATGTTGACACGATGCTCAGATAAGATCTAACTCAGTCAGGCGTCCTGTGGGAACAGCAGCTCTGACTCATTCCGACAAGTCGCACACACACACACACACACACAAACACACACACACACATATATATGCCTGGAGGAAATACTCCAATTCTAAACACAAAAATACAAGTACAAAATAAAGAGGAACTAAATGTCAGTTGTTGTCTTCAGCCGTTCAAATCCACACGCTGTAAAAGCAAAAAGGCCGTCTTCTTCTCTCTGACGGTCCTTGAATGCGTCTTGTTCAGCGAACGCTTCCGTCAGGAAAAGCAACTGATATCGTGTCATTTCATTAAAAGCATTTTATTTTTCATGTGTCATTTACATTTTGGAACGTAAACATAAAAACACCGTAAAAAAACAATTCTTCTTAATTAATTGCATGATAATATATAAACTCTATAAAATAAAAATGGGTTTTTATTATAAAATAATTACATGTCACTTTAATTTTCCACTTAATAGTTTTATCATACTTTGTAAACATACTTACGAGTAAATTTGTTTTAAATATTAAAACAGAATCAGGGACCAGATTATTCATTATTCTTCGGGTGGCTGATGAATGACTTGTTGGCCAAAGAGAAAACATTGTTTTCCGAAAAATGAGAAATCCGCCCCCCTTCCCTCCGTCTGAAGTTTCCCAGATTGTTTTGGGATTTCCCCTCCGAGGCATCAGGGAGCGTCGTCACGGCGACCACATACGGCGTTTCATTGACCTGTCTCACCCCCAGCTGGGGACAGACCTGTGAGACGGGGGACTTTATTTTGGGTGAAAACAGGCCATGCGTGTCCATCTCTGCCGTGTGTATGGGTAAGCACAGGGTGTGTGTGTGTGTGCGTGTGTGTGTGTGTGTGTTAGCAGGTGTGTCTTAGCTGTTGAGGTGATTTAGCGTTTGGTGCCCTCTGACTACTTTTAATGACCTCTGACGACATTCCTCTCACACACACACACACACACACACACACACACACACACACACACACACACACGTTATTACGGGTTATTTTCTACCTGTCCTACATATCTGCAGCTTTTACTGCGCACAGAGCAGCTGTACGTTGCTCTACATAGAATCAGATGTCACCCCCTCTCTGTTTTGGACCCCCCCACACTGTGACTCACCTGATCCCATGTGTGTGTGTGTGTGTGTGTTTGTGCGCATGCATCACGCACACTTAATTAGGACACAGCTTCTTCTAAGCGAGTCATTTATCATAAGCTGCTCACATCACCACTAAATAACCTCAGTCCTTTAAAAGAGCTTTTTATTATCTGTGTGGGGGGGGCGGAGGGGGTCGGGGGGGGGGCGCTTGTGACCTCCTGACATTTACAGTTCTTCCCCTTTGACCTTTTCAACCTCGCCCTGCTCCCCTCGGACGGTTTGTCCTCTCGTGGAACGCACATCTCTTCATTTGTTTTCAGTCAGCAACACAAGTCAAAATGATCTGCTCACAAAAAGGACAGAAGAAGAAGTTATTTGTAACCACACACGCGCACAACACACCCTGGATAACACACACACACACACAAGTCTCTGGCACTGTGATACGTGCTGCTGGGTTCATCTCTTTTATCTACCTAATAACTTACCATCGATTGAGCCGGGCGGTGGGGGGGTGGGGGGGTACATGAATGTGTGGAGGGAATTAAAGCTGACCAATATCAGCAGCTGTCCACCAGAACAAGTGTCTGCGTCTCAGCAGGGGGGAGGGGGGGGTGAGTACCGAGCAGCTGTGGAGCCCTGCAGCCTCATGGACTCTAACAGGTATCATCTATTGCTTCTCATTGGATGGAGCCGCTCTGCTCATCATCGGGGGGCTCTACGCCCATCGAGGGTTCACGGGCTAATTGAACATATCACCGCGAAAAACATTTAAACTCCCAAATCAATACCTGCCTCTTTAATGCTTTTCCTGAAGAAGTGCTCCTCGCCATTGCTGCCCCCCCCCCCTCCTCTCCCCACTCAGACCCTGTCCCCTGCACAATCCCTCACCGGCTATAGGGGCCGAGGGGAATCGAGTAGGGGTCAATGAGCGAAGGGCTACTGGGGGCCGGAGCTGAGTGAGCCCCCCGGGGGTCCTAGAATTGAATGGTGGCGGGTGGATGTTCCTGTGGGGGCTTCAGGGGGAACATGCTGGGAACACGCAGCAGCAACAGGCACACGCGTAGCAATCATCTCACTGCCGCCTTCTGACTGCGTCAGCCAGAATTCAGCTGTGTGTGTGTGTCTGTGTGTATGAAGAGTGAGTTTGTGTGTATGAAGAGTGAGTTTGTGTGTGTGAAGAGTGAGTGTGTGTGTGAAGAGTGAGTGTGTGTGTGTGAAGAGTGAGTGTGTGTGTGTGAAGAGTGTGTGTGTGTGTGTGTGTGTGTGTGTGTGAAGAGTGAGTGTGTGTGTGTGAAGAGTGAGTGTGTGTGTGTGTGTGTGTGTGTGTGAAGAGTGAGTGTGTGTGTGTGAAGAGTGAGTGTGTATGTGTGTGTGTGTGTGTGTGAAGAGTGAGTGTGTGTGTGAAGAGTGAGTGTGTGTGTGAAGAGTGAGGGTGTGTGTGTGTGTGTGAAGAGTGAGTGTGTGTGTGAAGAGTGAGTGTGTGTGTGAAGAGTGAGTGTGTGTGTGAAGAGTGAGTGTGTGTGTGAAGAGTGAGGGTGTGTGTGTGAAGAGTGAGGGTGTGTGTGTGAAGAGTGAGTGTGTGTGTGTGTGTGTGAAGAGTGAGTGTGTGTGTGTGTGTGTGTGTGTGTGAAGAGTGAGGGTGTGTAAGAACAGACGACCAGTTTAGTGCCGAGTAATGTTTAGGGTCAGAGGTCAGCAACAACTTCAAAACCCTGTTCGCCTCTCTCACACACATGTCATAATCCATCCGACCAACGGGATCCAAGCTCTTTGGTTTGCTTCCTACAAGCATTAATAAATAAAACAATATTTGACTAATATTCCAGCTCTCACGCTGCTCTGCGGCACATTAAATAAGCAAACAAAAATCATCAAACATCGGCCTCAAAAACATTGGCACAATGAAATACGAGCTGTATTCTTCCACCCTGGCAGCAGCGAGATTACATAAGATCACCATTTACATGTTCCGCGTTGTTTCCTGCCCCCTGTCCCTGTGTGTGTGTGTGTGTGTGTGTGTGTGTGTGTTGTGCACGCTCGCCTTTATGTGCGCTCTGGGATTTTTGATTGGTTACCACCTTATGTGGATCACTCTCTAACTGCCTTTGACATACTTTCATTTCCAGAAAAACAGGAAGCAGAAATGTCTTGCACTTCTTTCCGAGCGGCTGCAGCTGACGTGACCCTGGACGCGTGTGTGTGTGTTTGTGTGTGTGTTTGTGTGTGTGTTTGTGTGTGTGTGCAGGGACATGCATGGCACTGGAGGTCAGCAATGTGTTGACCTGTGCGTTTCTTAGAAAAGTGATATTTGTGTTCTTGAGAGCACACGGCCGCTCGTTGGGCTGAAGTGGATGTGGGTCATTATAAAGAACCCTGCCCCCCCCCCCACCCAACCCCTCCACCCGCTCTGTGTTACATCTGACACTGTTTTTATTGGAGTCCATCACAACTACCCCCCCCCTCCACTCATCCCTTCTCCCATTCCATTTCCCTCCCCCGCTAACTTCCCCCTCCTCTTTCCCCTCTCCTTCCTTCCTCTGTTTGCTTTTGCTCCCTTGATTCACTTTCAGTGCCAACTTCTACCCTTTCTTTGTCAAATTACTCTCCCTCACTCTGCCGAGTCCGCCTGACTGCAAAAGAGAGGCTGGGGGATGGGAGGAGGGGGAGGGTGGGAGAGCGGGAGGAAAAACCCGTCATGTTGACTAGCAGCTAAGTGGCAAATATTCTCACGGACTGCAAGGTTGGGGGCCTCCTCGCAACGAGTGAGTCCAGAGCGTCACGTGTTAGAGCTGCATTCTGTGTAGTGACCAGCAGGGGGCGACTCCTCTGCTCCCATAGACGTCTATGAGGAAATGACTCTACTTCTCTGTAGTGACCAGCAGGGGGCGACTCCTCTGCTCCCATAGACGTCTATGAGGAAATGACTCTACTTCTCTGTAGTGACCAGCAGGGGGCGACTCCTCTGCTCCCATAGACGTCTATGAGGAAATGACTCTACTTCTCTCTTGATTTATTCCCTCAGTAAACATTGTAAACGTGAGTTTATGGTCTCAGTCTCTAGTTTCACGTCTTCTTCAATACAGCGTGATGTTCATTTAGTGATAATATAATAGGCCGGATATGCTTTAGGGCGGGGCTACACACCGATTGACAGGTCTTTACCAGAGACTATTTTATGTCACCTTCCAAACGTCCTGACTTCCGGTTGCAAAATGAAAGCGACGTGGCGACGGCGTTCATTACATCGTCAGACCACAAATCATCAGCTGCTCTCCGCTGTTTTGGCCTCATTATCATTTCTTTCATAAAGAACCCAAACATCAGATCCCCTCACAGCCTCCCCGGGACTTCCTGTTGAGCTCAGAGTGCCGTGAGCGGGCGGGTCAGTGAGACACACTTCATACAGTTGGAACCGGCCAGAGTCCCCCTCCCCCCGTCCCCCCCCCACACCCCCCCGAGAGCAGCGAACGAGCTCCGTAGCCGTATGTTGAACCGTACGTTTAGCAGAACGAGGGACTTTCTCCAAAGAGGAACCATCCAAGCAGTTTCTCAACTTCCCCAAATTCTTCCCACCCATAATAACTGGTACTTTTTGTTTTTCTAATTTGAGTTGTGACGCCGAATTCGCCGAATTGGTCGAAATCTGAGAGTCAAATTAAAATGCAATTAGTGATTGTTAAATATCACAGATATCCAACAGCTGCCCTCATGTTCAACACGTGATATGTGGGTGAACTCGGCTTCCTTTATAACCCACAGTCGCCTGTCGCCAACACCGATCCGTCATGTCGGGTTCCGCCGGGGGGGCGTTTCTGATGCCGGCACCAGAACAACAACAAGCGGACACTAAACCGTGCAGCCTTATTCCCCGATCTCCTCCAAACCCCCTCGGCTTCAACCCCCCACCCTGCCCCCCCCCCAGCCGCTGCTAATCATATTATCTGGAATCCCGAGCACTTAAATCCATAACTGCTGTGTGTATTAATCGCCGGGAATCTCGTTATCATGTCTATATTAATGAAAGCCATCTGCCAGGGATGGGGTGAGTGTGGGGGTAAGGCGGTGGCGGTGGCGGCGGCGGCGGCGAGGGGGGGCGGGGGGGGGGTTACGGTGGAGGCATGTCAAGCTGTTGCCGTTTGAAGGCCTTCCAGTCAGCGATTGGGTCTTTCGGGTCTCGAGTCTCGATGTGCGATGAGTCGCGGCGGCGCTCCGCGCAGCACTTCCTGGTTGGGGGGGGTGGGGGGGTGGCAGCGAGCCGGGGATCGCACATCCGATCCCGGGCGCTGCTGTCAGAGCGCGTTGCTGGTTGCCGGCGTGAGAAGCGCGCACGTGTGGGCTTTAAGGAATCAAGACGTTTACGGCTCGGGAAGAAGAAAAAGTCTCTCGGCTTTTCCTGCGTTTCAATCGCGAAGAGCTGTTTGACTGCCCGTAAGTGACGGCGCCGAAGCGTCTCGTCAACGCTCACGAACGGCGTGCGGGGGGGGGGGTGTTCGCCCTGGAGGAGAGAAGAAGCAAGCGCAGGAGTGAAGTTCAAAACAAAATAATCTTGAACTCAGCATTATTCCAGGGAAGAAAAAAGAAGGAAATGCGGGTAATTCGGGATGTTCGGCTCCGAGGCAGACAGACAGTCAAAGAGGGGGGCGGAGCTACTCGACGGCGGGAAGAGACGGCGTGTTAGGAGGGAAGAATAAAGGAGCGGAGCCGTGTACTGTACATAGCCTCCCTCATCCACCCCCCCCACACCCCCCCCCCCCCTCCTGCCTGCGCTTCACCTCACTTCATCTTCATCGTGAAACTTCAAGGCACCGCGGAGGGAAAACATGTCAGTGACTGGGGGGCGTAATCCTGGGCGGCCAGTTCTTCACACGCACAACAAACACACGAGGCCTTCGTCTGAATGACAGCCGATCAGGAGTAAACCCCCCTCCGCCCCCCCCACGCCCCCCTTCTCGCTCTCATCTCAGCGCTCATCTGATTCGATCCATTAGCATTCTCCCCTCCGCCGCCGTCAGGCTCGGTGGCTCAGCCAGCGAGTGTCGCCCGGGGGGCCTCACCTCAGAGGGCTTGACAGCTGCCTACATAATCAGCCCGAGCTGCCTGGGCTCCCGATAGGCCCGGACCAGGGTGCTGGTGGGGGGGTGGGTGGGGGGGATGCGAGGAGGTGGGTGGCTTTACAATTGGAGGTTTGTCTCAAAGACGCCGGTTGGCAGATGAAAGCGGGTTGGAAGGGGGGGTGGTTGTGCAGGTGGGGAACCATGTAGGGAGGGAGGGGGGAGGGGGGGCAGGTCGCAGCAGGGATTTTGGATGGAAGGGAACTGAGGAAGAGGACGAAGAGGATGGCGATCCGACTGAGACTGACGACCCGACACCCTTCTGGTGAAACCCAAACCCGCTCACTCGCCCCGAACCGTCTCCTGGAAACGAAAGTAGGGCCTCGTCCAGCCGATCCGCTTCAAAGCGCTTTAGATTCTGCTGCCCTGCCCTTGACCCCTGACCCTGACACCCGGAGGTGGGCAAAGGCCCCAAAAATACATCTGCCACATCTCACATCCGGAAGCCCCCCCCCCCCGACCCAGACTCCCCCAGCACCTCTTTCCTCCTCGTCCTCTCGCTCTGTGCCCCCCCCCCCCCCCTCCCCCGCTTCTACTCCTCCGTTACTCGCCCCCCCCTCCCGTGAGATCAATTTACCTGAGCGTGGCCGAGTCCTTCCCCTCACACAGGACTTTGTGCGGCTCTCGCGTTCTCCCCCTCGCTGTCATTCAGCGGCGCTTCATCTTCCGGCGCGGAGCCTCCCGGAGCCCCGCTAACTTTCCCTGCCGCTCGACTCATTTCACATTCAATTAAACCTCCAGAGATTCAACTAACTTTTAAAAGGATGGAGGCATATCTGGCTGTCTGCTTCGCTCACCGGAACTTCACGGGTTCCTCCCACTCCGTCTTCTTTCTTCCTTCTACCGATGCGCTCAACCCCCCCCCCCCCACTCTCCCCCCACCCTCCCCCCCACCGCGTGCCACATCATTACCCTTCCATCCGTTGCTCAGGCTTCCCTCCCTCTCTCCCTCCCTGCAGCTGTCTAAATGGCCGCCGCTGTCCAGGTGCATGTTGTTCTTGGTGGAGGACAGAAACACGGAGCTTTGAACTCTGGGAGCAGGACTTAACGGAGAGTTTTTTCTGGGGGGGGGGGGGGGGGCGGTGGAGGAGATCTCCAAAACAAACCCGGTCCACACCAGTCTTTTCTTAACCCGAGGCAGGGTGGTGTTCCCGGCCTCGCGTAGCCGTCTGCGGCGGTGAATCCCCGCGCAGGAATCCGCAGACGCTCGGTGAGTCCAAGGTAAACACAGGTGAGGCTCTCAACGCCCTCGCCCCCCCCCCACCACCAACCCCCTCCCCGGGCTCACAGAGCCAATCCGGGGCCCTCAAAGCACGTAGGGTCATAAAGGTCGGGGCTTTCGCTTGCATCGGCCCGTTATGCGTTCAGCTTGTGACGGATCGGCCCGCTGAGCTCTTCCCCCCATTGGAAAGGACTTGCGTGTGCGGCGCGGTGGCGGCGCGGTGCCGTGAGGTCGTGCGCGTTTAGCGGCGGCTGAGTGACCCGTGATCAGTGGAACATCAGCAACAGGCACATTCACGCACTAATGAAGGTGGAATTATTCATCTAGTTCAGAGGTCTTCAGCAGGGGGACCGAAATTTTTGGTTGATAAGACAATTTTTTTAAACAATTTTTTTCCCCACAAATGTAAATGTCTCTTCAGAACCAGAATCAGACTTTTATCTCTTGTCTTTAAATCCACGTTAACATGAATCCAACGTATTGAAGCGAGCGGATAAATTGATGGCGAAGACGTCATCTGTCAACGCACACACTCAGCTTCCCTCAGCACCGCTTCACTCACGGCTCCTTTCATGCGGACACGACCGCGCAGGCGCCAGCCAATCAGATCGCGCTCATGCTCACGTCTAAAGAGCGTGAAGCTCGAAAAGAAAAGATGGCGGACCAAACTCCGTAGAATGGGGGGGTCCCTGCTCCACCTCGCCATCAGTCTGAAAAACGTTGAAGACCTCTGGTCTGGTTCATACAAAGAAGCCATCGGTTCCTCCTCGCTTCACCTTCCCTCCAGCGTTGTTACATTGTACCTTCACGCGTGTGCGTGTGCCACAGTGTGAGTCTCCGGGTCGTGTCCCAGCATGCATCGCTGCACCGTAAGTCACAGCCAGGAGTTTGTAGCGTCTCCTCCAGTGTGCCCGGGAGAGTCATTGACACACACTAGAATTACAGAACACTCGTCAGCGAGCAGGCTGACTGTGTGTGTGTGTGTGTGTGTGTGTGTGTGTGTGTGTGTGTGTGTGTGTGTGTGTGTGTGTGTGTGTGTGTGTGTGTGTGTGCAGAGGAGGTCATCCGGCGAGAAGCGAGCCGGGATGAGTGAGAAAGACCAAAGGAGACAGGCGGAAATATGTGAAATATATCCGCGTGTACGACTCGACCCTAATCTACCACATGAACATCACGCTGTATTGAAGAAGACTCGAGACCATAAACCAAGGGGGACGTTTCCTGGGGGACCAGAGCAGTCGCCCCCTGCTGGTCGCTACGGAGAAGCTGACCGTAGCTGCTGATGAGCGCTGGTCGGTGGACATCTTGGAGTCCTTAGAGGCTCCTGAAGGGTTAAATTTGTACAGTGCTGGGGCCGTGCAGCCCTAAGGCCGGGCATCGGGCCAGATCCACTCCACACAGACGTGTGTGCGTGTGTGTGTGTGTGTGTGTGTGTGTGTGTGTGTGTGTGTGTGTGTGTGCCAGGGACAGCCCAGTGACTCAGTACAACCCTGCCCCCTTGGCAAAAAAGAAGAGCAAAGTTTTAAAGAGACACGAGCAGAGAATAGAAGACAATGTGTGTGTGTGTGTGTGTGTGTGTGTGTGTGGGAGAGAGTAATACAAACGAGAGGAGGCGCTGTGGAGTGTGTGTTTGTCCTCAGATGGATGATCGCACAGTTCTCATATCCTGTGGAAAGATGTCAGTCCTCTGCCACAAGCCCTGCTGGGAAACTATAGGGTCAAAGACACACACACACACACACACACACACACACACTGCACACACTTGAACATCCACTCTTACCTGTGCAACCACCAGAAATGTGCTTCTTTTGTTGAAGCAGGAAGGGAGGTTTGTGTTCCGTTGGTTTGTTCCTCCTAATGTACTTAAAACAAAATAAAAAGTTCTGCAATGTCACCAACAGATGTGTTAAACCCCCCCGGCCCCCCACCCCTGACACGCACATACAAAAACAAACGCACACTTGCATAATATATTTTCAAGCTTTCGCTTTTCTCTCAAGTTACAGAATCTCTGCAGTCTTTCTCTTTCACGCACACAGACACACACTCACAGACGCACACAGACACACACTCAGGCGTCGGGCCAGCTGAGTCACGTCTAAATGGCGTGGAGTGCGATCGCAGCTCACACTTACATAACCTCTGTCTCCACACCACTGTCATTACAGCAGCTCAGCCAAACGCACAACTCTTTAAGTGCGCAGGAGAGCCTCAGGCCTCAATGGACTGTGTGTGTGTGTTTGTGTGTGCGTGTGCGTTTGTGTGCGAGCTCATTTGTGTAACTTTTTCATCTGGCTATCTGAGCGAGTAATGAGGGAGTTAAGTTTCTGTGCTCCTCTTTCGACAGAGGGAGTCAACGTTTTGGCAGTGTGTGTGTGTGTGTGTGCGTGTGTGCGTGTGTGTGTGCGTGCGTGCGTGCGTGTGTGTGTGTGTGTGTGTGTGTGTGTGTGCGTGTGTGTGTGTGGGGGGGGGGGGGGGGGGGGAGACATTTTGGCAGGCTCCAGTTTATACAGATGGAGAAGCTCTCGTTGGATAAACCGCAGAAAATTCCTCCCTCTGTCCAAGTTAGCACTTCTTGCCCTCGCCCCCACTCTCCCCCTTACAACCTTCAACACCTCGTCTCTCCCTTTCCTCCCCCACTGCCCCTCATGACACACACACACACACACACACACACACACACTGCATCTTCCTTCACCACCCCACCTTATTTGCAGTCCCAGGAGGAAAGTGGAGCAGGCTCAGCTAGTGGAGTCTGGAAGGGCTCGATCGGATGGGCCAGACCAGAGCAATCGAACCAGGAAGTCTCCTCCTCTCGTCTCCTTGCTTCTCATCTTCTGCTACTATCTCCTCTCGTCTCCTCCTGATTCCCTCGACAAACGCACTGCCTTGACCTCTGCTAGCCGCCCCCCCCCGACGGCTGACCTCACGCCGCCAAAGTCTGATGTCTTTACACTGGATTGGGGGGGGCGCGGGGGAGAGGGGGGGGGGCTTCCCCTGAAGTGGTTCCAGAGTACCTGGAATAAATACACAATAAAGGATTTGATTTAGCCTTAAGCTAACAGACAGTTGAGGCTAAACTAATGTGTAATTTGGGGGGGGGGTTACCAATGACACACACACACACACACACACACACACAGAGCCAAGAATGATTTCAAGGCAACGCTTATCACAAGTTGTCTAACACTTGCCAGCAATGTTTTCTCTCTCTGTCTCTCTCTCTCTGTCTCTCTCTCTCTCTCTGTCTCTCTCTCTCTGTCTCTCTCTCTCTCTCTGTCTCTCTCTCTCCCTTGCTGAGCTGCAGCATGTGTTTACCAGTGGCAGACTGCCTCCCCATTAAAGCTGCCACCCCCCCCCCCCCCCCCCAGGCCGTGGCACGCATTATTAAGACACAGGATATGGACTCTGGCCGTGGCGTCCCACCTCTGCCTGTAGCCACATGGTTCCGACCCGTAAACCGGCTCATATACGCCCGCGTTGCTTTCTTCTCAGCCTCATTCCTCAGTCCGTTCAGGCCTCCTGCTGTTTTCATTACCGGGACTGTTGATCAGGATTTTTTTAACTGTATGTTTTGACGAAGGATGCCCCCGAGTTCTAAAGGGGAGCCGCTTCTAAATGAGTGAAATAATACTCTTTCAACGTGAGAGCCACACGAGGAACGTCAACCTGCACTGATCTGTGTTGTTGTTAGTGGGGCAGCGGGTAACCATGGTGACGACAGATGGAGTCTAAGCAGTGATGTCACTGATAAGAGGGAGACGCAGTTTAAAGAGAGACCTTTTGTGCTTTAGAAAGATTATTTGTTCACACACAAGAACAATAAAGCAAGGCGGATTCTTTTCTCAATGATTGAATCCAAAAGAACCGATCAGTATTGATGAGGAACCGAACCAATAAGCAGAGACAATTGATTGATAGAAGAGCCGCGCTCCGGGCCGAGGGACGCCTGAATTTAGCCAACGCTACAATGCACTCGTAATGAAAGCAGTTAAGAAATCCCCCCCCGCCTCCCTCCTACTGCCCCCTACGCCTCCCCTCCCACCCTCCTACCCCTCTTACCCCAAGGCCAAAGCTCCCCAGAATGGAGTCATTAGCCGGGTGCTAATGGTTTCAGACTTTCTAATTGAATGGGAACCCATTGATCTGTATGTAGAGAGAAATTGGTTCTTTTCACCGTCCCGCACGCCGTCTCACGCACGCCGTCCCACGCACGCCGTTTGTCTCCTTGCATATTTAAAAAGTCCAAAGGAGGTCGGAGAGGCACATACACACAAACGGACACACTCGTCGCCTTCAGGGCTTCCATTGTGAAGGGGAGCAGACTCTAATCTGCGTTGCTCCTGGTCTTATCCTGGTGGAGCCTGCGCTCCTCACATCTTTTTTTTTTTTTTTTTTTAAAGGCTGCAACAACAAGGGGTTGCCCGGGGCAACCAGGGGTCAAGGGAAGGCGGCTTAGTAGAGATGTCAACCGACGTGCACCGCCGGAAGGCTGAGGTGCAGACGGCTGAAAACTTCCAGCGGTACTGATGAAGCAGTGAGAGGTTTATCCTCCATTTACACTGTGGTCTTTATCTGATAGTCAGTGTGTGTGTGTCTGTGTGTGTGTGTGTGTGTGTGTGTGTGTGTGTGTGTGTGTGTGTGTGTGTGTGTGTGTGTGTGTGTGCGTGATGACCGGGGTGATTCACACAGACAAACAAAAGGGAGGGAAGGAAATGGACAATAACAACAACCACAATAAATGCCTGATGACATGTGAGTGATGGTTCGTCATCAGGCATTTAATGTTGGAATATTCATGATTTTATTCATGTTTTAGTTCACCAAGTAAACTCATGAATAATGTGCAAGGAAATGCAAAATGAGAGAATGCGTTAATGTGCAACCAGTTATGTGGAGGTAAGCTGTGTATATAAATATGAGAAAGATTTTTTATTTATCTCAATATCATATTCTCACAAATTAGTTCATTACAAGGATCGGTTATTCTGTGTGTGTCTGTGTGTTTAAGAGACACAAGCCAGCTGGTTCTGGTTATCAAGCTGGAATTCACTGTAAAAATTACAACCTCTTTTTTTTCCTTCGCCCCCCCCCCCCCAACGCCCCCCCCCCCCCCCCCCCCCCCGGTCCTTTACCCTAAACCACACACACACACATGAACATGCACACGCACTCACAACCCATAATTATCCAGCTCCGTGGCCTCCTCACCAGGAGACCATTGCAGCTCCTTCTGTAGGAAACGTGTCTCACTGCGAGACAGCAGAACCAACCCCCCCCCCCCCCCCCCCCCTCCTTCTAACAAATAAACTTTGGATTAAAGTTTATGGATCCCGTCGACATAATTAATAAGCTGCTACGTGTTGGGTTTTAAGACGCCCCTCATGAGCCGGGTGACATCACGTCTGGGAGGGACCTGTAATAACACATCTCCAGTCCTGCAGATTATCTCTGCATAAGTAACACGTGTGTGTGTGTGTGTGTGTGTGTGTGTGATATTAAATACTCCTACGGGTCTCGGTGATATCTGAAGGATAAGCAAGCAGCGCTCGGTAGCAGAACCACCGGAGGTCTCGTCTAGACTTCCCCAATGAATCCGCGGTAACGGCCACATGGACCAACACAGGCAGCGTGCGTGTGCTTAAACGGGTTCGGCTTAAACACGCGCATCGTAAAAAAAAGTGTGAAGTGAGGTTGATCGCTAAGAGCTTCCTAGAAACCTTTTCTTTTTGTGAGGGGGGGGGTTCTCTGTAACTTTCACCGATGCCAGCGTCCTGCATCTGGTAGCCATTTTGTGCCAGCAGCAGTTTCTTTCCAGAGAGGTAAACCGCAGAAGGTGGAGGAAGGTGGAGCAGCAGCAGCAGCGGGCCACCCAGAGGTCGATAACACACAACAGCCATGTTTGTAACAAACTGCACCCTGAGAGGTAAAGGTGCTTTCTAGACCAAGTCCTTATGAGAGGTAAAGGTGCTATCTAGACCAAGTCCTTATGAGAGGTAAAGGTGCTATCTAGACCAAGTCCTTATGAGAGGTAAAGGTGCTTTCTAGACCAAGTCCTTATGAGAGGTAAAGGTGCTATCTAGACCAAGTCCTTATGAGAGGTAAAGGTGCTATCTAGACCAAGTCCTTATGAGAGGTAAAGGTGCTTTCTAGACCAAGTCCTTATGACAGGTAAAGGTGCTTTCTAGACCAAGTCCTTATGAGAGAAAGGTGCTTTCTAGACAAAGTCCTTATGAGAGGTAAAGGTGCTATCTAGACCAAGTCCTTATGAGAGGTAAAGGTGCTTTCTAGACAAAGTCCTTATGAGAGGTAAAGGTGCTATCTAGACCAAGTCCTTATGAGAGGTAAAGGTGCTATCTAGACCAAGTCCTTATGAGAGGTAAAGGTGCTTTCTAGACCAAGTCCTTATGAGAGGTAAAGGCAATTTCCAGGACTTTTTTGTGTTCTACCTAGAACATCTAGTCACCCGTTGTCCCGGGGACTGGCACTTTGACGCATCGAGTTAGGCTTTTTTGGTTGTCGCCATCTTGGATTTTGACAGAGAAGTTTTATATATTCCTAGAGTCTCTTCTCGATCCCACCCAAATCTTTAATATCCCAATAGTTTTAATGGTTCTAGTCTCCTAAGAACCATTCAATTCCAATGTTTCGTTTCAAATCTTCTTCCAAGAACTGTATTATATTTAAGGGTTTCATCGAGAACCAACTGAAGTGTTTCTGCTAAGAAACCTTTTATATTACAAAGGTGTCATCCAAAACCCACTCAGCCCACTTTTCCCCATTCTAACAGTTTCCTCTAGAACCCTAACGGGCTGGTGAGCGTTCTCTCTTTTAACAGCCAGGCTCTCAATGGTCCTTAAAGAACTTCTCCTCTATCAAAATGGGTTCTTTGGATGAAAAGTGGGTTTTTAATGGAACCCTTCCTTAGAAGCAAGCCTCAGGAGGAACCTGCCGGGAACCATTTTTCTGATGGCTCATTGAAACCCTCTAAAGTTGCTGCTGTGAAGGAATTTCCGTGGAACAAGAGCGGAGTTAAATGTAGTGAGAACATGGATCTGATTGGAGGAGCAGCTGTTACATACACACCGTGTATCGCTGTCATTTCCTCTTGCATTCTCTCCGGATCACTTTATTACACTAAACACTGCATCTAGTGTGTGTGTGTGTGTGTGTGTGTGTGTGTGTGTGTGTGTGTGTGTGTGTGTGTGCAACTATCACACTGTATTAAACTATCACACTGTATTAAACTATCACACTGTATTAAACTATCACACTGCATCAAACTATCACACTGTATCAAACTATTACACTGTATTAAACTATCACACTGTATTAAACTATCACACTGTATCAAACTATTACACTGTATTAAACTATCACACTGTATCACACAGTATCACACTGTATCACACTATCACCCACTGCGTAACACCTCGTCACACAATGTATCACACTTATCACACTGAACAGAAGCCTTCAGTTATGAAGCTCCTCTTTTGTGGAACCAGGCTCCACGTTCAGTCCGGGGGGCAGATTCGGTCAGCTCTTTTAAAGTAAAACTTGAATCTTTCCTCTTTGATTGTGCCTATAGTTAGGGCTGGCTCAGGTCAGCCCGGACCAGCCCTTAGTTAAGCTGCTATAGGCTTAGACTGCCGGGGGACTCCTTAGGACACACCGAGCTCCTCTCTCACGCTCTCCTTCTACCATGCTGCCATCATCATCATCATCATCATCATCATCATTATTTTAGATATTAATCATATTACTGTACTCGTAAACCAACATTACCCTCTCCTAAAGTCTCTGTGCTCTGCCTCCCCACAGGCTTCTGTGGATGGTGGTTCTATCTGATGGTGGTTCTATCTGATGGTGGTTGTCCCTGCAGTGGTCCTGCTGTGCGCCTGGCTTACTACTCAGAATTACTTGAATCATCTCGTCATATCGTCATATAGTCTCATGTATTATACATTGTTCATTCTGTACACATGGCATCATTGTAGTCTGTCCATCAGGAGCCGGATCCTCCTCTGACGTTCTCACTGAGGTTTCTTCCCTTTTTTCCCTCTTGGAAGGGTTTTTTCATTTTTTGGGGAGTTTTTCCTGTGCCGATGGAGGGTTTCGGGACAGAGGATGTTGTATGTGTACAGACTGTAAAGCCCGCTGAGGATAATTTGTAATTTGAGATTTTGGGCTCTACAAAATAAAATGAATTGAACAGAACTGGTGTCTGAAGGCCTTAAATTCCCACTAAGGTAAAACTAATTTGATGCTTAAAAACGACAAAAGCAGCAGTTTGTCTTCAGTTCACCGATGGACCCCGTCACTGACCTCGGCCTGTGCGTGACATTCCTATAAAGTAAAATTCTGGAAAAACTGAACAAGATGCAGAGTGCGAATGAATGAAAAGCGAGATATTTGAGACCCGTGAATAAGACGAGTGGGAGGGAGAGATGACTTGAACAGACGGCGGTTGAAGGTGGACTGCGGCGCTCTCTGGCTCCGTGCCTCGCCTCTCTCATCCACAGCGACATGTGGTTTCACGGCCGTTACGCAACGCTTTATGGCGCCCGCGTGCCACAAAGCTTCCACACGCACTCTGCTCCATGAAAACACGGCGGCCCAACAGCTGAAATCTCATTTACAAACCGGTCCAACCCGACATCCCGAAGCCGCACTCTCCGCTCTGCATGTGATAAACTGCTTGTTCCTCCTCACTGAGAGCAAAACACTCGACTAGATCTCCACTCTTTGCTGTCCTGCTCCTAAATGGTGGAAGGAGGTCTCTGAAGACATCAGGACCACAGAGAGCCTTCACATCTTCAGACTAAAGACACACCTCTTCAGACTCTACCTCCACTAACACACTAACTAACTGCAGCACTCTCAGGTCATCGCTGTGCCGATGTTCCTCCAGACAGAGGTCAACATCTGCACACCGTTTGATGAACAGCTAAGAATGTTGAGCTAACTGCCAAGTGACGAAGGACAAAACGCTTTTACTGCGACCGAAGAAGTCCGGTCGCAGTAAAACATGCTTTGTTTTTCCTCTCTCTGCTACCCTGTGTGGGGGGTGTGTGGGGGGGGTGTGTGTGTGTGTGTCTGTGTGTGTCGGCTGAGGAACAGAAGGTCTCTGCAGGGCTTGCCTGTGTGGGCGGATTCAGGGATTCACCGTGAAAACAACCCAAAAAGCCAAGGACATTTCCTAAACCGGCGCTGTGGCCGCACGGCGGCCGGCGCTCGGTCGCCCGGTCGCTGGTGTTTGTGTGTGAAAAGAAGTTTGTCTTTGTGCCAATTTGAGGGAGAAACACTGTTATTTTCTGCATGTGTCTGTTACGCGTGTGTGGATGTTCTTCTGTATCAATACACACTTTCTACATCTCTGTTTTAATGATTTTAAAAATAAGGTCTCACTGCGCGGCGTATTCGTCAATAAAGGAAAGCAGCTGACCTCTGCCGGTCCGGCTTCCTTTGAAGGCCTTCGTGTAAAACCCTTATCTGTCTGGGCTCTGGAGGATTCCTGTTGTCCTTTTGTCCACTGAGACAACGAGTCCTCACACACAGCTGGATCAGGTCTGCGAGCCGCTCTGAGCCGCCGCCACATAAGTGGGAGACAAAGACGCCGTTGTGCTGGAACACGCGGCCCGCGGAGGCGTTGCAGCTCCACGCGATGGAGCCCGGAAGAGCCAAAGGAGCCAGGAGGAGCCAGGAGGAGTCTTGAGGAGACCAGGGGAGCCAGGAGGAGTCTTGAGGAGCCCAGAGGAGTCTTGAGGAGCCCGGAGGAGTCTTGAGGAGCCAGGAGGAGTCTTACGGAGCCCGGAGGAGCCAGAAGGAGTCTTGAGGAGCCCGGAGGAGCCAGGAGGAGTCTTGAGGAGCCCAGAGGAGTCTTGAGGAGCCCGGAGGAGTCTTGAGGAGCCCAGATGAGCCAGGAGGAGTCTTGAGGAGCTCGGAGGAGCCAGAAGGAGTCTTGAGGAGCCCGGAGGAGCCAGGAGGAGTCTTGAGGAGCCCAGAGGAGCCAGGAGGAGTCTTGAGGAGCCAGGAGGAGTCAAGAGGGTGCGCCGGGATCCGCAAGGTTGGCGGTTCGAACCCTGGCTGCTCCATGTCCCATGTTGAAGCGTCCCTGAGCAAGACACCCGATCCCTAACTGCTCCCTGGGGAAAAAAAAGTAAGTCGCTCTGGATGAAAGCGTCAGATGTGTAATGTAACGTGTCTCCACGCTGGGATTCACGGGGACGGTGTGCACACGTGGGGGGTTTGTTTTCCTTCTTCTGCTGTCCAGTGACCTCGTGTGCGCACATGAATGTGACTGTCCTGACTATTAGCATATCTGTGGCCTGTTGGAGGGCGCGGTGCATTGTGGGTAATGTATGAGATGACTTAGCTAACTGAAATGTGAACGGTCAACTTTATTAAAGTTGATATGTTGGGTTGTTATTTATCATGAACTTAGTAACTCGCACACCAGCAGCTTGGTGTAAAACCATTTGAATGCAGCACATCGGACTAAACTCCCGTCTGTAGCTTGTTCATCATATGAACACGCTACTGGAACATTGTTCACCTGAGATAAAAGGTGAAGCAGTGCAGTCTTCTCCTGAATACCCCAATCAACAGAAATACACCGTGTCCTTCAGGACATGAAGGTCTAACGTGCACAGGAATAGAGCGCTGCGTGATTCAGAGGTGAGCGCGTTGCTGGATGTGAGCGGGGGGTCGAGCGACGCTTCTGCTGGTGATCAGGTAGAATGTGATGGAGCGCTATAAATAGCGTCTCTTGGACGCTCATCTTGGCTCCCGCACCACCCTCCGCTCTGCTTTTCCCACACCTCCATCCTGTCTCTGTCCTTCCCTGAACTCCACCCCCTCCCCGCACGCCTCCATCCCTCCCTCGTTCCCATGCAGCACCTGCTCCGACACCTCCGCTGCCAACTGGCCGCCGCCGTGCACCGGACGGACGTCCTCTCGCGCTTGATTCTGTCCCACTATGGGAGCCAGTGCAGAGACGGCCGGCCTCTCGCACCCGCTGTGTGGTAATCTCACGACGCACCGGCTCGCCGTCAACATTCCCGTTAAAGAATCGTCCGAGGTTCTTTAAAATCATTTTAAAACAATCAAACCTCCTTGAGGTTCTTATATTCAATCCGTTGTTTTGTCTGTAGAATGTGTGATATGGATATAATATAATAAGGGCTGTCAACATAAACGCATTAATCTATGCGATTAATGTGGCCGAATTAATGCAACTAAATATTTTAACGTAGTTATCGTTCGTTTGTTGACGTAACGGCCGCCAGCTGCCGTCAGTTACATCACGATGGAGAGAACTCCGTCAGACAGAAGGGGGGTGAGGGGCACACGGGCCGCATAAAGCACCGCTATGCTAAGCTCGCTGCTAGGCTAAGCTAGCCGCTAGGCCACCTCCATCTCAACATGTAACGTTACCCTGCGCGGCACACAGTCTGCAGACGACCACCACTGTGTCCCTAAGAGACCGTGGTTTGAAAACGTCCCGCTAAATGTGGGGAGAATGTTGGACAAACACGGCCGTTAGATGATGGAGCGCTGATGACGTCATCAGCACGACGTCATCAGCGCGTCGCCGTCGGTCTTCGCGCTGCAATGGGGCGCTTCAGAGAGCACTGCTTCTTTTTGTGTATGATATTTGACCCGGTGGTGCCGGCGGTGTCCTGGCTCAGCCCAGTGACTCAGCTGACGGGGGGGGGGGGTCCACTTAGCACAAAGCATTCATTAACCTGAGCGGATACAGGTGACTGACCCGTGACTGCCCTAAACACGCTTTGCCCCCCCGCCGTCAAAGTCCGCTTCCTGTGCGATCGCTTCCTGCGCTCCTGGGGGTGGTGGGGGGGGGGGGGGGGGGCTTGCTGCCTCTCTGCCCTCCTTTGTGTCTCCTTTGCTTTTTGTGCCCATTTCTTGATTATTTATGTTGATCAGCGCTGTTTGCTGTTTACGGAGGAACGTTCCGCTTGAAGTGAGACGGAGCTCGGGATCAGTGCCCCCCCCCCCCCTCCTCCCCCCATTAACATCACACACATCAAAAATAACAATAGAAATTGTTGTTATTTCTTCTATTAATTTATGACACTTTTTCAGAAGCATTTAGTCGTTTGTTGTCTCTCTAGCTGGGAGGTCGTGGGGGCCATGTCGTCCTGATGTAATTCACTTATAAGCCGGCGGTGGGGGGGTGAGTGACAGTCAGTAGCCGGAGGCCCGGGGGGGTTTCTGTGCCTGTAAAACAAGCTCCGCCCCTCATTAGGGCCCATTCAGAGGCTCAGAGGCCTAAAACAACTCGTCTTCCTCTTCATTACACGACGTCGCTCCGCCCCCTCCAGCAGCCGGGGGCGGCTTCCATCCTCTCCCGGACCCAGGGGGTGGGGGAGGGGGGGGGGGGCCACAGCGAGGCTTCGGTTAAGGAGGAGGAACCGTGAATCTGTCTCTCTCTCTCTGTCTCTCTCTCTGTCCCGCAGAGACATTCACACACTAAAGTTCCCCTTAAGTTGCAGCCATGCTTAAATACCTTTAGAAAACCACACTCACATCCCCCCCCCCCCCCCCCCCCACACACACACGCACTCTAAAAGGCCGTGTTCATCAGAAGGAGGTGCAGAGGCCTCCCTCGTCTGTGTGAGCGTGTTCACACCTGATGAGAAGAATCAGCAGAACCTTTTATGTCTTTCATGACGGACTTCTGTTGGTGCTTCATGATCACAACTTTGTGTCTTTTGGCGGCGTTGATGGTGCGCAGGTTCCACTTGTTGGCATATTGGCGACCACGTGCCGGTCCATCTAACACTCACGCACGACTTTACAGTGTAACACAGATGCGCACGTGTTTTCCCGTATGTTTGGGTTTTTGATGACGCCTGATGATGAGTGGGTACAAACGGGGGATTTTTTTGAACCCGTTCTCCTTCCTCACGCGCTGCACTGACCTCTCCTCCAGCTCGCTCCCCTCTGCTGCGCTCATCATGGCGGTAATGCGTGGTCATTCTTTCCATTAGTTCACACGCGACCCCCTCCCCCCCCCTCACCCCTCCTCCAGGACCGGCTACTAAAAAACGAGGAAGAACATTTTCCAACGAAACCATGATGTGAGGTTGTCGCAGGTTTCGATGGTGTAACATCCGTCGCTCTGCTGAGTGAGTCAGGGTCCGAAAGAGGAAGAGGTGAGGCAGGAGGGGGGGGACGCCGTCCTCCCTCCTTTCGGTTCCGATTAACTGTCCGTGGTCGCGTTAGAAACATCGTGGACGAAGGAACCTGAAATGTTTTGTTGGTTGTGCAGAATAGATGGAAGACACGGAATCCCAGCGAAGGAGGTTTCAGCTTCAGGGTCGCACGACCTACACAAACATCGGCCTTTTCTCAGAATTCTTTTCCAATCCTTAATTCCCAGCAGGTGTGTGTGTGTGTGTGTGCGTGTGTGTGTGACCACAGTCTTCTTGACGCGCTGACTCAGAGCACACAGAGCTTCTTGTAAAGGACTCGTTGAAGTGTTTGTGTGGACGGGGACAGGACACCGGGGGGGAGGAGGGAGGGAGGGGGGGTGAATCATTACCTCACCCGCCTGCTTATCGCAGTCACTACTGCTGTTGAGATCACACACATCAGCCTGACGCCTCGTGTCTTTTGTAAAGGATATATTACGCTTTATTTATTCAAAATGCACACGGCAAGAAGCTGACGTCTCAAAATAGAAGACAGCTCCTTGTCAGCAGACGACCTTTTGACCTCCGGTCACCAGGCGCTTCAGCCCATCGGGGTCGGGGCCCTCAGCTGAGTCACGGCTGGCGTGCGCGCGTAGCTTCTGCACGGTGTAATGCTCTCCGTGTGCCGAGTCCAGCTGATGCCCAGAGTTGCATCGGCTTTTCCTCTTTTATTTGGGGCCGAAATGAGCTGCAGTCACGTTGTTTGAGGGAAGCCGCATCAACAGGATGCAGCCGACGCAGAAGTCAAAAAGGGGAGGTTGTGTTTCGCAACCCGTCAGATTGTTGAAGCTGTCGGGACACTTCCCATGCGAGACGGACAGCTGGGGAGGAAAGTCCACTTTGTCTCCAAAAAAGGGATCTTTATTTAAACCGTATGTAGAAAGGCGTGTAGGTCAGAATACAGGAAGACAGGAAATAACAGTGACTAAAATTATGAAATTTATGTTTATGTTATTTATGTTCAGAAAATAAAACAGTTTATGTATCTTTCAGGACCTTCAGGCCATTTTTACCATAACAAACCTAAATCCAGTCAGCTGGCATTACCGCAGTTACGTAAACTTAATCATAAATGTTTGAATTTATAATCTTTTTCTTCTTGTTTCTGGTAAATGTACTTTTGTGTTAATTCATGAATTTATACAAAACCCTACATTTCACAAATACCCCCCCCCCCCGGCTCTGTAATTCTATATTTTTTAGATCCTAATCCGCGTCACAGTTTTAAACCCTCCTCTCTATCCCGATAAATCGCTCTCACTTTCCCGTTTTGTTGGTACAGTGAAGCGGGGAAGGGGGGGGTGCGTGAGGGGGGGGGGGTAATTACTTTTGTGCTCCAACCCTAAAATAACACGACTGGCCCAATTACAGTGGGGGCCTGATTACACAGCCTCACCGAACAGAGGGAGGAACACGAGCGCGACCCGAACAGAGGAGGGAAGGACGACATCTTCTCTGCAGGTGTTGATTTGACTCGTCTCCCTGGGAAGGTGGCCGGGCGGGGGGGCGGGGAGGGGGGCTGTCCAGGTGGCACCGGCAGGAAGCGTGTCCCGTCCCGCCGATGTTCGTACGTCTCCAGACGTCTCTCCGCCGCCTCGTACCCAGCAGGACAAACATGGTCACATGAAGTCGACCCCGCGGCCTCCAGTCCGCTCGGGGTTGGGTACGTTGGGTCGGGGCCAGAGGAGCCGGTCTCTTCAAAGGCAGCCAGTGAAAGAGCGCTCTGTGCGAGGGAAGGGAAGTGTAAACACCAGCCCCCGTGTTGGCACAACACATGCTCCGAGCATGCATCGGGAACACATGGGTCGCATGAAATCACGCACACACGCACACGTCTTCAGGCCGGAGTTTTCTGCCGTGGATGTTGTTTGACTTTCGGTTGAAGCGCTGCATCCCGAATTAGACTCCGCCTCCTTTCTCCCGGCTGACCGCGGCGTCACAGGAAAAGACCTGCCGCTGCCTTTTTCGTGTACACGTGTGTATGTTCCTGCACATCTGCCCCTCGCCGCCACGCCGGATCATACGTGAACGTGCACAAACTTCCGCGCTGGATTGTGTTACATTTTCTTTAACCATTTTTTCAGGTGTCACAGGGCGGAGAAAACCGGCAACGCAACAAGACACAACACGGCTCGCACACACACACACACACACACACACCTGAGGGACTGACTCAGCTCTGGCAGAGCGCCAAAGGATTTTTAAGGGGACTTTGAAAACATGACTTAATGTAATTCTACGTGTGGCGGCCTGTTGACCCCGCTGTGGGAGCGAGGTGAAGCGGGGGTGGAGTAGGGGAGTCGGGGGGGGGGGGGGGGGCGCGTCTCTGTTTTCCTCAGCACCGGGTCCCAGACGGACCCCGTTGAGGTTTCCAGGCCGCTGAGGAAGGAGCCAAGTCCTCCCCCCTCGGCTCCCGTGGCGGTGTAGCTACATGTTGAATTACGCTCCGGAGCCCGCCCGTCCTCGCCGATATCGCAGCGGCGAGAAGATGGTCGGGGATCGTTGCGAGTTACGTCTTCATCGCTAAACCAATGTCCAGGCGATCGAAGGGGAACATCGGGGCGAAGGTTCTGTCCCTGTCATTCGTTAATATCGATATCCGTTCATACCACATCTTTCGCCATCAAAAACAGGAAGTCAGTTGTAAAGTGAAGCCGACCTCTGCTTGATTTGATTGGCGGCCTCGGGTCAGCTGTGACGTTGAAGAGCAATGCGAGTGCGAGTTGAGGCTATTTAGGACCCGAGTATCCTCCTGCAGCGTGTCTGTAATAAGACACTTTTCTGCTCAAGACACGCTTTTCAAAATAAAACTCCATCCTCAGAGGAAATATAACTACTACAAAAAGTCACTCCTCCCGCCCCCCTCCTCACAACTACATGGATTATTTGTGGGATATTTACAGATTACAGCACTTCTTTTGCACTTTTAGGTCCTAGCGATGAGGAGGAAACAGCCTGAACTGTCACAGTTTGTTCTGGAAGGAATCACAAGTTGCACACGTGGACGTTTTTTCATCAAAGTGGGATGTGTGTGTTTGTGTGTGTGTGTTTGTGTGTGCGTGCGGGTGCCCTGCGAGGAGCGTGGGCACATTCCTGTGGGTTGAGTAAGTGTGTGCACGTGTGTGCCGCCATGATCGCCTGTGCATCTGGAGGCATCCTTTTTAAAGGGGGGACGGGGGGGGGGGGGCAATAATTACAGCCAATAAAACAACAACAAACAAACAATGGTTGTTGTGGGCCTCACCTCGTGGCACCGCACCCCGTCCATAAACCCCGCTTCACCAGGACAACGGACTCAGAGAATGCGCCGCCTCAGCACCTGAACGCGCTGCTTCACACGTGTACCTGCACTGGTGTCAATTACATGCATCTACAGTAAAAGCTCCATCTGAAGACTTGCTGTCGAAGGTTTGTGTAAAACAAAGCCGACAAACCCCCAAACTTCCTGCTTGGTTCAGCGCTCGATGCCTTCATCGATCGGCGAGTTCGATCCAGGTTTGTACATGGTGAATGTTCCCCATGCAGGCCTGGTGGAAGGCTTGGTAGAAGGTGTGGTAGAAGTGTCCGATGCGAGTTGGGGTGGAAGGGAAGCCCCGGTGGAAGGCCTGGCGGAAGGTGTGGTGGAAGGCCTGGCGGAAGGTGTGGTGGAAGGTGTGGTGGAAGGTGTGGTGGATGGTGTGGTGGAAGGCCTGGTGGATGGTGTGGTGGATGGTGTGGTGGATGGTGTGGTGGAAGGCCTGGTGGATGGTGTGGTGGATGGCCTGGTGGATGGTGTGGTGGAAGGCCTGATGGAAGGTGTAGTGGAAGGTGTGGTGGATGGTGTGGTGGATGGCCTGGTGGAAGGTGTGGTGGAAGGCCTGGTGGATGGTGTGGTGGAAGGCCTGGTGGATGGTGTGGTTGATGGCCTGGTGGAAGGTGTGGTGGAAGGCCTGGTGGAAGGTGTGGTGGAAGGTGTGGTGGAAGGCCTGGTGGATGGTGTGGTGGAAGGGATGGCCTGGTGCAAGGTGTGGTGGAAGGCCTGGTGCAAGGTGTGGTGGAAGGTATGGTGGAAAGCCTGGTGGATGGTGTGGTGGATGGCCTGGTGGAAGGTGTGGTGGAAGGTGTGGTGGAAGGGATGGCCTGGTGCAAGGTGTGGTGGAAGGCCTGGTGGATGGTGTGGTGGAAGGCCTGGTGGATGGTGTGGTGGAAGGCCTGGTGGATGGTGTGGTGGAAGGCCTGGTGGATGGTGTGGTGGATGGCCTGGTGCAAGGTGTGGTGCCATTGCTGCCAGAGCACTGTTTTAATACCTGTGCCACTAGGAAGGTGAGCAGTTCATGACCGCAGGTAAAATATAGTTTTTCAAGGCTAAACGCCAACAAAAGGAAAACGTTGTTCATGTTGGATATTATACAGCTGTGACATTGTTGAGCAGTGGAAGAATTAAAAAGCGGGTAACTGCAAGGCTCAGATCCAGGTGTCTGCCTCCGTCTGGATCCTTCCTCTCCTCAGTTCTACACCCTCTCCTCCATCTGTCTTTTAATCCCTCTGTTCCCCAATTCAGCTAATTTGTTAAAACTTCATGTGTGATCCCAAGAGACTCCAAATGTGCTCCCTGCCGGAGTTCTTTACAAACTGCATAATGGCAAAATGTCCCTTTGGAGTGCAGCATGGCTCTATGTGTGTGTGTGTGTGTGTTGTAACCCACACACACACTGTGTATCTTGCCTTACATACATGTACAAATGTGTGCTACATGTGGAATATCCCTGAAGACTACTGTTTTGTTTACATCTTAAACCAGCAGGGACAGTCACTGGGGAGATACATGTGTAAACATCATGCCTGGAGAGTGTGTGTGAGTGTGTGTGTGTGTGTGTGTGTGTGTGTGTGTGTGTGTTTTTTTACAAAAACCCTATTTATTTATTCTGCTCTTTATCAACACATACAAGCAGCGTGTGTTTATTCGCTGCGGAGGACTAAGCGGCCTGGCTGCCTTCAAGCTAAACGTTGAGAAAGTAAACAAATACATTTGAAAAGTCGGTATCAGATGTGATCTCACGTGGTAAAAGCTCCTCTGAGAGCCGTAGCTCGTTTAGTGATCTCTTCTTATAATCCCAAATCCACACTCTTCTGGTGTGCAGAGACGAACTCTGAGGGGGATGTGAGGAACGCTTGGGATCCCTCCAGCTGGCGCCCGGTTCAGAGCCGACCAATCGGACGGACTATGACATCATAGACGTGAGACTGGCACCCTTCAGAGCCGTGGCCTACTTACCTCGCTCCCTCCTGCACGGACTGAACTCACCCTGGACATCAGGTTCAAAGCGCTCGCAGTCTTCAACTGCTTGTGGAAATGTTTTGTTTTTTTAGGTACATGCTGTATCACGTCTGGACTTGTTTGTCCTCAGGAGCTGATAGCACGCTCACGTTTAAAGGCTGGGAGATTCCTAGACTATTATAGACCCGGTTTTGCTGTAATCATGTGGATTTTAACTGCAGCCCCCACAGCAGGTGGTAACCCAGCTGATCTGCAACGCCCTAGTTCATCAGGAGGCTCCTCCCTCCTCAGGGCCGGTGAGGAGTGTGTATCTGATGTGGTCGTGAAGAAAAGACTTTCAGCGTGTTCTCTTCTAGCTATTACTTCTTGTTGTTACCATAACTGCTGACACTTTAACATTTCCTGTTTTTTCTGCTTCATATTAAAGCTCTTCCACTCGCAGACTAGTGAAAGGTTTTTATTGTCAAGCAGCCACAGAAGAACCAATCTACTCGCTATGTGTCTGTCAGCTAGCAGAGCTAACCAACCAGCTGAGTCAGTCCCATTTAGTTGTTGGTTATGGGCCAGTTGTTGGATATGGACCGGTTGTGGATTATGGACCAGTAGTTGGATATGAACCAGTTGTTGGATATGGACCAGTTGTTGGTTATGGACCAGTTGTTGGATATGGACTTGTTGTTGGATATGGACCAGTTGTTGGTTATGGACCAGTTTTTTGGATATGGACTAGTTGTTGGATATGGACCAGTTGTTGGTTATGGACCAGTTGTTGGTCATGGGCCAGTTGTTGGATATGGACCAGTTGTTGGATATGGACCGGTTGTTGGTCATGGGCCAGTTGTTGGATATGGACCAGTTGTTGGTCATGGGCCAGTTGTTGGTTATGGACCAGTTGTTGGTCATGGGCCAGTTGGTGGATATGGACCAGTTGTTGGATATGGACCAGTTGTTGGTCATGGGCCAGTTGGTGGATATGGACCAGTTGTTGGATATGGACCAGTTGTTGGTCATGGGCCAGTTGTTGGATATGGACCAGTTGTTCGATATGGACCAGTTGTTGGTTATGGGCCAGTTGTTGGATATAGACCAGTTGTTGGTCATGGGCCAGTTGTTGGTTATGGACCAGTTGTTGGTCATGGGCCAGTTGGTGGATATGGACCAGTTGTTGGATATGGACCAGTTGTTGGTCATGGGCCAGTTGTTGGATATGGACCAGTTGTTGGTCATGGGCCAGTTGTTGGATATGGACCAGTTGTTGGTCATGGGCCAGTTGTTGGATATGGACCAGTTGTTGGTCATGGGCCAGTTGTTGGATATGGGGTTTAAATAGTGTGATTAAATATCATTACACGTGTACATCCGTCAGCTAATCAGTTTTAGACGTAGCACCGGGTGGAGGAGGAGCTGCAGGCGACAGGTGCTTACTTCAGTCCGGCTGAACTCAAATCCTTGACGGTCCAGCAGGGCGACGCCTCCTTTTTCCATGCTGACTCAGGTGAAATCATTGTGTGCCGTTCCCACGGTGCAGCGCCACCCGGGAGTCTCGGGCGTAGCGAGCACTCAAAAAAGTGGAGAAGAACACAAAAGAAATTGTACGCGCACACACACTGAAAAGATGAACCTTTTGACGCTTCAGTAAAACATCTTCCAATGTGGTTCGCTGAGGCCTATCGTGTGATGAGAGGTACGAGGGGGGGCGGCTGACGGAGGAGGGTGGAGGTGTCATTTAATTCCATCATTTCAGCTCAACACACACACAATGACAACATAAAGGAACTCTCGCTCTCCACCTCCTCGCTCACCTTTTGTCATGCGTCCACTGTGATCTAAATACTGCCACTGTCACTCTATGTGACCCACAACACACATACGCACACACACAGCCAGACACACACATACACACACACAGAGCCAGACACAAAGAGCAAACTGTACTTAGTGCAGCTCCTCCACCCTGTAATCCCGTCGAGCCAAGCCTCAACACCTGCATGAGAGAGCATTACTACGTCACTCCTACGCTACTGTCACTCCTACGTCACTACCGCATCACTCCTACATCACCTCTGCACTACTATGTTATTCCTACATCACTCCTACACTACCACGTCACTCCTAAGTCACTCCTATACACCATTCTACTTCCCTCCTACGTCACTTCTAAGTCACTTCTACGTCACTCCTATATGCTACTCCTACTTCACACCTACGTCACACATAGGGTACTCCTACGTCACTTCTAAGTCACTTCTACGTCACTCCTATATGCTACTCCTACTTCACTCCTACGTCACACATAGGGTACTCCTACGTCACTTCTAAGTCACTTCTACGTCACTCCTATATGCTACTCCTACTTCACTCCTACGTCACACATAGGGTACTCCTACGTCACTTCTAAGTCACTTCTACGTCACTCCTATATGCTACTCCTACTTCACTCCTACGTCACACATAGGGTACTCCTACGTCACTTCTACGTCACTCCTATATGCTACTCCTACTTCACTCCTATGTCACTCCAAGTTACTTTTACACAAACTGCAGCAGATGATGTGTAGATTTGAGCTTGATTCTTTCAGCGTTTGAGGAGGAGGAGGAAGAGGAGGAAGAGGAGGAGGGAGAGGAGGAGGAAAAGGAGGAGGAGGAGGAGGAGGAGGAGGAGGAGGAGGAGGAAGGGACGGAGCATATGAAGGATAATCACACAATTGGATAACATTGAAAAAGCCCCGAGCCAACACTGACAAACACAGCTGCTCACTGACACAGTAAATCCACTGGATGACTCTCTGCCTGCTCTCACACACACACACACACACACACACAGACACACACACACACACACACACGCTCTCACACGCTCTCACACACGCTCTCACACGCTCTCTCGTGCACGCAGAGGGAGCGTGTTTGAGGCTCGAGCGGTGCCACTGGCCTGTCTCCGGTTGGATAATAACTCTTGGCCTGTCGGGGGGAGTGGAGCCGTCCAACGAGCTGTCAGCATCCCACTTACCCCGAAACCAGCGGCACCGTGGCGCTGCTTTACGGGATCTGCGCCGGCGGCCTTCCCGACACGCTTCATCTGACACGCGCTGTCATGGCTCCCCGAGTCGCTGTGTACGCACTATTGTCTCGGTGAAAGTTGAGTCGGTTCCTCTCGCGGTAAGAAGGTGATTTTAGAAACGTTGGATTCTTGGAACAATTACCAGTTCGAGTGGAAAAAACAACATTCCCAGATTGAACCAGAGGAACTAAAGTACCGTGACAAAAAAACAGAACAACAACTGCTGTGTGTATGAAATCTTATTTTTAGTTTTTTCTCCTCTGCAGGGAGCAGATGTTTATGTCTGGGAAAGGATGCTGGTTTGGGTAAGTTGGGTAGAAGTACAGGAGAGTCAAAGGTGCTTTGTGGCTTCACACGGGACAAGAGCAGCGCTCAAGTCCGTTAGCTGGCAGCCGGAAGCAGCTAGTCCACCAACAGGCGCCAATCCAATTATTTCATTTTCTGTTTCAATTAAAACGATGTGGAGGACCGATAGCCGGCGCTAGACGTTGTAGTCAGCAGGTCAGCAGCTCCTCAGAAGCCTCTCAGCGTTCCGACTACACGTTCACGCGACGCGGCGCTGACAAGGTGGAAGAGAGGAGAAGGACCCCTCGCTCTCCTCCCCTCATCCACCCTTCAAAGAGGAGGGCGGAGGAACGTGCATGGAGCACCTCGGCTAACTGGTAATATTGTCTGCGTGTGCAAAATATCATTAAATCATGTAACAAAATGATGTATTTCTAAGGCCCCCCCCCTTAATCAAACCTCCCTCCGGCCACTGTCGGGGCAACGAGACGAAGATATGAACTCGGAGGTAGAAGTTAATCTCCCACGCAGACGCGGAGCGGCGGCTGTAACGGGACGCAGCCGCTCCGTGGGAGGCCGACTCGTCCTCATCTCGCCGAATTAATACAAGTTGTCCACTTGTGAGGAATGAGATTAAAATGCAGTTTGGGCTCTTATTAAAACCTGAACACGGAGGCATAAAGGGATGGAGGGTGTGAAGATGTGTGTGTGTGTGTGTGTGTGTGTGTGTGTGTGTGGGGGCCCAACGTTCCCAAGCAGGCCTTATTGGAGATGATTACTCTCATAAAACCTCTGCTCTCTAAATTGCCCTCTCCTCCTCCTCCTCCTCCTCCTCCTCCTCCTCCTCCTCCTCCTCTTCCTCCTCCTCCTCCCATCCGCAGTCTAAACACACTTAATTAAGCGCAGGTGTGTCCCGATGCGTTTAAAGACGAATCGCTGACAGGCGATCTTCTGCAGCCAAACCAGAGAAGAAGAAGCAGAAGACGTCATATGAATGAAAACACACGTGGGAATAAACGTTTCACATGGCTTTTCTTTTACTTTGCCTCTTAATTTTGTTCCCCCCCCCCCCTCTCCCCCTCCCACACGCGCCTCCCTCCTCTCCCTCCTCTCCCTCGGTCCTGTGTCGGATCAGCCGGTGTTAATGCGGTTAGCGGGATAACAATCTCCCCGCTGCATCGCGGCGTGATAGATGAGCGCCGTGTGCGCGTGTGGAGTGATTGAGCAAGTGTGTAAGTGAGTGAGAGACAAAGTAAGCGGCGGCTCTGTGAGAGCGTGTGTGCGTGTGCGCGTGTGTGCGTGTGTGCGTGTGTGTGTGTGTGTGGGGGGGGGTATCCGGCGGTATCCGGCGGAGGAGAACAATGGCTTTTAAATGAATCTGGGAGGTCGTAAATCACACAAAGAGGGAGCCCAAACGCGGCGCTGATTGCCCGGACGTCGGAGTCGGCGGGACGACGGGAAGCGGCGAGCGGGGGAGAAGAATGAGCGAGCGCCCCAGCGAGACACCTTGTTAACGCCCGAACAAAACGCCTCCATTAGGAACCAATGGCCTACTTATGCAAACGAGTGCACGCGCGCGCTTCCCCCTCCGAGGAGTTCTTGTCCTTGGGAGACGCCGGCGCTCCGCCGGGACGGCCGTAAATAAATCAGGCCGACAAACGCTCCCGCGATATATTATTCAGCGACCCCGGCGCGACTGCGCGCGAGAAGGCCGTCGGCTCGGCGACGTCGCCCCCGGGTCCGCCCGCTGTGAAGGCCCGAGTTCGGCAATTTCACCGCCGCCATCGAGCGGAAGTGACCCGTGATGGTGGCGTCGGGGCGGGCGTGCGCGTCCACTTCCAGGCCTCGCGCTCTCTCTTCACCAGGAGGCGTCGGCCCGCGCTGTGCTGACATCACGCTTCACGGCCCGATGCTGTTCATCTCCCCCAACACCGACACACGCTGAGCCCTTTAAACCCGCGAGCGGAGGGCGAAGGTCTCGCCCGACTCGCAGAGGCTTGAATTTACGCTTCTCTTGGTCTCGTGCGATTGCATCTGGGCCGGATAGAGATGTAATCTCACCGGCGGCGCGTGTAGATGATTAGAGCCGTGCTTCATCATGGTCGGCGTTGCCTCAGAGATGATCGGCGTAAGCGGAGTGTAATTACAGGTATGTGGAGAGAAAACATGCAATTACAGATGTAGAAGAGGCGTTTTGCACACTTTCTGTTGTGGAAGCGTGTTTATCTCCTCTGTGGTGGAAACAAGTTGATGCTCCTTTTACTTCACACTCGACTCCATGTCACGTTTACTGCACCTTCCACTTTGATAGTTTCTACACAGATCAACGTTCAAAGAACGCATCCTTCAGTATTAAATACCAACCTTCGGGAAGACATTTACAATCTGTTTTTACTTTTTGTTTTGTGCGACATTTTATGAATTATTTTTTTGTGAATCTATTTTTACATTGTCGTGTTTTGTGTCTTTGCTTTTCTTTTACTTTTCTTTTGCTCTGCGAGTTTCTTTTGTGTCTTTTCCACTTTTTGACATTGATATTTACTTTTTATTTTATAAATGTCTTAAAGGACAAAAGGACGACATTTAGCATTTACGCGATTCACACTGACTTCTTGAAATTAATTCGGAAAATGCCCCCAAAAATTACGCTGAATTGATCTGTATCTGCCAGTGTGGATCATCTCTGGATCATCTTGATCCATCCAGTATCGAACCCCCCTCGGGTGGAGGCGTGGAGGCGGGGGCGTAGATACAGGCCGCTCCTCGCCTCCGTCTCTTTACCGAACTCGTTGTGCGACGTTGCAGTCAGATGGCCACTGCCGGGGACCCGGGGTCACCACGAGGGGTCGAGGTCGGGTCAAGCGGTCGGTTCACCGCGGTCAGAGACGAGATGGGGGTCAAGGGTCGCGGCCCCCCTGTGGGAAAAGAAACAACAGGAACAGAGAGAGAGGAAAGTAGTGTGAGACGGGGAAGAGACGAACGTGAACATGAGAAAATGCCCCCCCCCACCCTCCCCCGTGCCTCCCCCATCCCTCCCCTACTGTAAACCATAATAGTGTGTAATGTGCAGGCTGATGAGGACTTACACAGCGAGGTTCAGACCAGCCACCCAGACACTGAGGTTAGTTAGTCTGGCTTTTGTGGGCAGACTGTTTGGATGGGAATACCCTTCTGTTAAACCCCGGGCTGACCACAACACGCACACGCACACACACACACACACACGCAGACACACACCACAGACAAACCTGCCTGCGATAAACAACAAGGCATCGCACTGAAACCAGCGTTTCTGAGTAATGTGGCAGTGGAATTACATTTGGGGATTTTCTTTCATTTGTTCCAGAAATCATGCTAGAACCCCCCCTACCCCCCCCACTCCCCCCCACCTACCCCCCCCCCCCCCCAAAAAAAGGACAGCGAGTGCGACAGGTGGGAGACGGCTGCTCTGAACGTCCACACCAATAAAATGAAGAATAGAATGAAAATTCCGAAATCGAATTCAGAATCTCAATGACAGTTAAAGGAAAAGTAGAATACTAAGAATACAGACATGTGTCAGTGTGTGAGAACTTTCTCTGACACACACACGCGCACACACACACGCGCACACACGCACGCACACACACACACACACACACACACACACACACACACACAAACACACACACAATATTTAGGGTTAGTGTTGGGTTAGAGGAGGCGTGACTGACCTCCTCAGTCATAATTAAGAGCCTAGGAGAGCAGAGCCTTTAGGCCTGTAGGCCGAGGGGGGGGGGGGGGGGGGGCAGAGACACTCGACACTCCCTCATGTTTATGTTTCATTACAGCACAATTATATGTCGCATCACTCTCTCTCTCTTTCTCTCACTCTCTCTCTCTCTGTCTCTCTGTCTCTCTCTCTCTCTCTTGTGTTCTTGTTCGGAGGATCAGAACAGAACTGTGCCCCCCCCCCCCCCCCCCTCCAGCCCTTATCACAGGTCAAACAGGCTGCAGCGAGTTCCTTCACTCCGTTATACACACAGAGGACGGGAATGAGAGAAGAGTATTACATATATTAAATAAATATATAACGGTTGTGTGTTACGGTTGAATGAATGTAGCAGGAGGGGTTCTCCTGTGTGACGGGCGGAGGAGGTGGAGGAGGTGGAGGATGTATGCGTCCAGTCAGAGGTGGACAGTTTCTTTCCTCTGGCTCCGTGAAACACCACAAAGACACTGATATACTGCTATAATACACACTGATATACTACTAGAATATACACTCATATACTTCTACAATACACAGTGATATACTACTAGAATATACACTGATATACTGCTACAATACACACTAATTAGTTATCAAGCTCCTCTTTTGTGGAACCAGGTTCCACAGAGCAGATTTACCGATTTGCAGATTTAGAGCAGATTCGGTCATCTCTTTTAAGGTAAAGATTAAAACGTTCCTCTTTGATTCTGCCTATAGTTAGGGCTGGCTCAGGTTAGTCCGGACCAGCCCTTAGTTAAGCTGCTATAGGCTTAGACTGCCGGGGGACTTCTTAGGATACACCAAGCTCCTCTCTCACGCTCTCCTTCTACCATAATCCACGTTATATTAATGCCCTGAATCACTGATTCAGCTTCTTTCCTGGAGTTTTTTTGTGCTTTCTTCCCTATCAGGTCTCCGTAGATCGTAGTTCCTTCTGGACCCTGGTCCTGACACCTGCCGTGGCCCTGCTGACGCCTGCTGCTGCCATCATCATTATCATCATAATCATCATCATTATTATCATCATTATTATTTTAGATATTAATCATATTACTGTACTCATGAACCACATTACCCTCTCCTAAAGTCTCTGTGCCTCCCCACAGGCTTCTGTGGATGGTGGTTCTATGTGATGGTGGTTCTATCTGATGGTGGTTCTATGTGATGGTGGTTCTATTTTATGGTGGTTCTATGTGATGGTGGTTCTATGTGATGGTGGTTCTATGTGATGGTGGTTCTATCTGATGGTGGTTCTATGTGATGGTGGTTCTATCTGATGGTGGTTCTATGTGATGGTGGTTCTATCTGATGGTGGTTCTATCTGATGGTGGTTCTATGTGATGGTGGTTCTATCTGATGGTGGTTCTATGTGATGGTGGTTCTATGTGATGGTGGTTCTATGTGATGGTGGCTCTATGTGATGGTGGTTCTATGTGATGGTGGTTCTATGTGATGGTGGTTCTATGTGATGGTGGTTCTATGTGATGGTGGCTCTATGTGATGGTGGTTCTATCTGATGGTGGTTCTATGTGATGGTGGTGGTCCCTGCAGTGGTCCTGCTGTGCCTCTGGCTTAGCTTAGTTTAGCTTAGCTTAGCATAAAGACTTCAGACCAAAGACGCACGTTAATCATTTATCGATGTTTCATTGACATTCTCGGCGCTGAGCGTTAGCCGGCGGATCTCACGAGAACTATGAAAATAAAAGTTCTGGTTGGTGTGAGAAAGTCTTTTCATTGAGTCATCGAGTCTCTTACGAGCCGCCGTGTGCTGGAACTACTTGTACGTACGCAGGCTCACCGAGAAGAAATAGTCCCCAGCACACCATCGACCTAACCCTAACCACTCCCCAAAACGCTGAGCCATTTAAAACAACACTGATCCATTTTGGTTTGAATCAGTGAAATGATTTATTTAAATGATTTATTTAAATGATTCATCAGGGGAGACGTTCTTTGTCTCCTCCGCTTGGCTTCACTCGTCCAAGTCATTTTGATACGTGGCCATGAATTAAAATCCAAATGATTCCACCAGATAGCTGACCTCTGACACGGGGAACGAGGAGGAAGGGGAGGAGTCATAGAGGAGGAGGAGAGGAGGAGCAGAGGAGGAGTCATAGAGGAGGAGGAGGAGAGGAGGAGTCATAGAGGAAGAGGAGAGGAGGAAGAGGAGAGGAGGAGTCATAGAGGAGGAGGAAAGGAGGAAGTAGAGAGGAGGAAGAGGAGAGGAGGAGGAGAGGAGGAGTCATAGAGGAGGAGGAGAGGAGGAAGTAGAGAGGAGGAAGAGGAGAGGAGGAGTCATAGAGGAGGAGGAAGTAGAGGGAGGAAGAGGAGAGGAGTCATAGAGGAGGAGGAAGTAGAGGGGAGGAAGAGGAGAGGAGTCATAGAGGAGGAGGAAGTAGAGGGGAGGAAGAGGAGAGGAGTCATAGAGGAGGAGGAGAGGTGGAAGTAGAGAGGAGGAGGAGGAGAGGAGGAGTCATAGAGGAGGAGGAGGAAGTGGATGTGCTGTCTTCACCTGAGGACATGGAGGAGTAATTAGAGGCTTTCCGGTCGATCTTTGGTGATTGACGGCTCATCGGGTCCAGGTCCCCCGTGAGGACGGACTGTGGACCGAGCCGTGGCCAGAGGACACCAAGTACACACTCTGTGGACTCAGCACACACAGACACACACAACAAGCAGAAAAGCCTACAGCCGTTCACTGTGGAGGGGACCAGGAGCTCTGCATCAAGCTGTGACCTGTGACCTACGACGAGGGGGGGGGGGGGGGGGGCGTCCGAACAAACCACCCCCCCTTCTGTCTCCGTCTCCGTGGCGTCTCAGACTCGCTGTTGTCGCCATGCGTACAATTTGTTTTTTCGCCTGGTTTGTCCTCCCCCCTGCCCCCTTTCAGGAAAGCCCCTTCAGACCAACAGCCCCCCCCCCCTTGTCTGGTTCAGCTGGCCATGTAAACACACCACAGCTGGTGTGTCGGTGTGCACATGTGCAAGCGTGGTGGAACGAGGAGGAGACTCGGTGGAGTTGTGGGGCGTTGGATGTGTGTGTGTGTGTGTGTGTGTGTGTGTGTGTGTGTGTGTGTGTGTGTGTGTGTGTGTGTGCAGACAGGAAAGGGTGAGAGAGTCTATAACTAGTTTTGTGTTAAAAGGTCAAAGTCAGGCCTCGGATTTGAAATTGAAATGAAGTGTTGGTTTGGCACCATTCCCATGTTGGTACTCTGGAAAGACTGTGTGCGTGTGTGTGCATGTGTGTGTGTGGTGTGTGTGTGTGTGTGTGTGTGTGTGTGTGTGTGTGTGTGCGCGCAGCTGTGTACACATTAAGGTTGGTTTGTGTAAAGTGTGTGTTTGGAAACACACACGCTGCAGTGTGATGGCCGGGGCAGCGTTTCTACCCGACTCAAAGGATCCAGAAGTGTTACTTCCTCCTCCTCCTCCTCCTCCTCCTCCTCCTCCTGCTCCTCCAGTCGGGTCCAAGCAGCAGCGAACACGAGGAGTCGCCGTCGATGCTTCTGTCAGGTACATCGTGTCCTTCAGCTTTGTCGCTTGTGGTTTTAACCCAAGAAGAAGATGGTTTTACTGTGAAGGCGGAAGTTTATTTTGAAAAGCCTGCGGGGCCCTTTGCAGGCCCCCCCCCCGGTCCGACGCTCCTCCAGGATGAAAGGATGAGCTGAAGTTCAATTGTTCCTCGACCTGATGTCCCGTGTTGTTGGGTAATAATTCAGTTATTTCTCCTCCCGTAGGTGCAGATGATATCATTTGGTGCGGTGAGGACAAACGGATTTGTTCATCTACATTCCTGTTCCTCGTTGACTTTATTAGCGTGTCAGACGTGTCACATCAACGTATGACGAGTCACGGGAGGCGGCTTCAAAAGTGCCGACGCGTCCCTATTCATTCATTTTAATACAGCGTCACCTCCCTGAAGGGATTTCCATCACACATGGCACAAATGTCCCCCTGAACTCCAGAGGGAACTGATTCAATCGAGGTCAAAGGTCACTGTGAGCTCACGTCGCTCCTGAAAATTTAAAAAAATCTAAAGCGAAACTACTTTGTTGACGGTTTGGATTCTTTAGGTCAAGTGGGAGTGAAGTGTGGGCCCCGTGCACGTGAACCGTTCCACCGAGGATGAAGGAGGAGGAAGAAGAAAAGGACAAAGATCAAGAGGAGGAGGAGGAGGAGATGAAGGAGGTGAAGGGAGAAGAGAGGAGGTAGAGAAACAGGAGGAGAATGCAGAGGCAGAGGAGCAGGAAGGAGAGGGGGAGGTGCTGCTGCATGGCAGCCTGCCAGCGTGTCCTTCCTCGGGTACCAGCCCACACCGAGCATCCGCTGCTGCTGAGACCCCCCCCCCCCAATAGAAAACAACCAAACAGAAGAAGGAGATTGTGTCAATTAAATCACATGACCCCCCCCTCTATAGGTTAGTTGTGGCTCGTGTGCTGTGACAGTGTGAAAGGCACAGGAAGGAAAGGCCGCGCTTCCTCTGATGCTCCTGCTGCTGAGGGCCAGAGGAGATAAGAACACACACACACACACACACACACACACACACACAGGGACGACCACAACTCCAACTAACACCTCCTCCTCCTCCACGTCCGCCTGCAGACCGGCCTCCACGTGGTTCTGGCCCCAACAACCCCTCTGCCCCCCCCCCTCAATCCCCCCCATCTCACACCTTTTTGGGTTTGTTCTCTTCTTCTCAATCGTCCCTCCCCAGTGAATAATGTACACGATGATTCCAATGTGCTTACATCTCCAGAATCGAGGGGGGGGGGGGGGGGGGGGGGGGGGCGTGGGTTCCACCTGGAGGGGGGGAGGAGCTTGGTCCCGGGCTTCCTTAACAAGCCGCCCCGAGCGCTTTTATTTCGGAGCGCAGCAGAAAGCGCCGCTGAGCCCCGCGCGGAGGCGCGACCCCGCGACCCGCGACTCCATCCGTGAAGAAGCTAAACTGGCAGAAAGCGGCTTGAGGAGCCGCGGCTCGCCGGCGGCGCCGGCCTCAGAGCAGCGCCCGCTTCCCGTCGCTCCCCCGCTGCGCACGTATGGACGCAGGGGCCCCAAGACGTGCGCGGCGTCCTGGAGAGTGTAGATGCTGTGCTTTCCAGGGGTGTTTGTGTGTGTGTGTGTGTGTGTGTGTGTGTGTGTGTGTGTGTGTGTGTGTGTGCGCCCGCTGACGTAAGCCGCTCTATCTGATGATGCCCTTCTAATCCCACAGTGATGTGTCATGAATATGGAGTTTAAGACTCAAATCCCCGGGGATACACAGGCTATAGATAGCCTCTTCCTCACACACACACACACACAGACACACACACAGAGACACACACACCGCCGCTGACCCTTGTGACGACGGAGGAGCAGAACGGCGAGAGGCCAGAAGGAGGTGACGGAGATGAAAGTATCTCGTGGATGGAGGAAATAACTGCGGAATGGGGAAAATAAAGAAGGTGGTGGCGGAGCTGCTGATTGGCTGTTAGATTTAAGGGATTATAACTGGAGTCAGCGCTTTTCTGCCGTGTTGATAACCGATGATGTGTTGAAGAAGACTTTAAACTAGAGACGGAGACCATGAACTCGTGTTTACAATGTTTACTGAATAAATCAAGAAGAAGTAGAGTCATTTCCTCATAGACGTCTATGGGAGCAGAGGAGTCGCCCCCTGCTGGTCACTACAGAGAAGTAGAGTCATTTCCTCATAGACGTCTATGGGAGCAGAGGAGTCGCCCCCTGCTGGTCACTACAGAGAAGTAGAGTCATTTCCTCATAGACGTCTATGGGAGCAGAGGGAGTCGCCCCCTGCTGGTCACTACACAGAATGCAGTAGATTCATTCATCACAAAGCGCCCGGTTTAACCTCCACATTTGGCTTTGCTGCTGCCTCATTGTCTGACCTTCAGTGTTTCCTTCGACATGTTGTTTGTTCTGCAGCGATGATAGCTGGAAGTGATGCTTTTTGACTCTGTGTGTGTGTGTGTGTGTGTGCGTGCGTGCGTGGTGTGAACTGGGTTTGTGTGGTACGAGCTTCTTTACCCAGACGTGTGGTTTCTCAGGTTATTGTGGCCTGGAAAAGTCACGCGGACATGCACACTTCAGGACATGCACACTCAATGGTGATAAAAAGGTGTAGCGGGATCTCACTCTCGGCCTCACCCGCCTCACCCCGCCTCACCCCGCCTCCCACAAACGTCCTCCACCACGCCCGAGCGCTCTGCCAGCCCATATGGCTCCGGGGCAACGAACCCGACAGCCAGCAACACGTCTCCCGAAGGAATGCACTTCTCTCCCTTTTCATGCTGCTCTCCTCCCTCCTTCCCCTCCTCCCTCTCCTCCCTCTCCTCCCCCCTCCTCCCTCCCCTCCCTCTCCTCCTCCCCTCCCGGGTGAAGGGCCCTCTGTTTTACACGTTGACGTCCGAGTGTGTGTTTGTTTGTGTGAAGGGGGGACGGTGAGGAAGAAAAAGGGGGAGAAAGTTGTGCAGCATGTCCCTCCAAACGGTGAATGTGAAGCACACCTCTTACTCCCCATTAACTCCCATGTCCCCCCCCCCCCCCCCCCCCCCCTCCTTCCTTCCTCCCCCCCTCCTCCCAGCGACAGGCCTGCGGCAGGAGCACTAAGCCCGGGCCTGGATTTGGAGCACGGCTGCTCTTAGTTGAGCGGGATCCAGCTCCCCCCCCCCTCTCCTCCCACCACCACCACCACCACCCTTGAAGGCTGAAGGGGTTGAGGGGGGAGGTGGAGGGGGGGAGGGGGGGTGCAGCAGTGGAGCAGAGCAGAGGCAGCGAGCAGCACAGTTCTGGATCACCTTCAAAGAGTTTCAATCCCAACGGAGAGACCGGATTCCTCTGCGGAGGGAGAGAGAAACGGGGGAGAGAGAAAGGGGGGAGAGAGAAACGGGGAGTGTGCGCTGGTAGGAGGAGAGAGAGAGAGGGAGAGAGAGAGAGGGAGAGACATGGGAGGCGAGTAGAAGAAGTGTGAAAAGGGAAAAAATGAAAAGTGTTTAGGTATAACTTCTCCCTCTCTGACTCCCTCCCTCCCCGTCTCTTTGTGTCCCCCCCCCCCCCTCCCCCTCCTGCGCGGCGTGCCTGCACTTGCCCCCCACGCTGCCCAGATGATCCATCTGTGTGGCGGGCAGCGAGTCGCGGGGAACCTGCCTCCGCACAGAGGCACGTGGCAGATGACTCCTCAGAGCTCTGCACCTCTGAGCCGCTTAAAGAAATACTGTGAGACCCCCCCCCCCTTCTCCCCCCCCCCCCCCCCCCCCCCCCCCCCAAAAAAAGTAAATCTCTTCCGTTCAGCATTCTCAGGATTTTTTAATTGGAGGCGGACTTTGTGTGGCAGCTTGTGCGTTTGTGTGCTGCAGTGACAGACCTTCACCCTGAGTGGGTCAGCAGCGTGTTCACCATCAATTAGATCCTCTGTGTTCCTCAACGCAGGCGTGAAGGCAGAACCAACGTGCAGTGGCACATTCCCACCACGCGCCCAACAACACAACAACACGCGTGTGCATGTAAATATACATTCACAGCCACACAGCGCACGGCACACGTGTCTGTGTGCGTCCGACTGACATTAAGTGAGCGAAGCCTGGGAGAAGTGCTCTCCTCGGCCCTCCTCCTCCCCTCGGTCCTCCTCCCCTCCTCCTCCTCCCTCGGTCCTCCTCCCCTCCTCCTCCTCCCCTCCTCCTCCTCCCCTCGGTCCTCCTCCTCCTCTCAGGGACTCTGACCACAGCCATTTCCCGTCGCCTCCGCTCTGCCCAGCAACACTCGCATACTTTCCACAGAACACGGGGCGGAAGAGAGATGTACGGAGGGGAACACGTGTCCGGCTGCACACGTGGTCCGCTTGACCCCGATGAGCCCGCCGCGTGGTTCTGACGAGGAAAAGTCAATGAGAACAACGACGTCGAATGCAGGCTTCACTGGTGGAAATGAGTGATTTTGCAATATTCAAGTATTATATTATTAAAATGTGAAAAGGGAAAAGTCACCCGTTGACTTTCCGCCTCTCGTAGCGAACCCGCATCTAATAGAAACACACGTGTTCTGTAACATGGCTTCTATTTCAGGCATGAGCGTGACAACCAAGCCCCCCCCCGTCCCTCGCCCCCCCCCCCCCCTCTGGCCCGGTGCCGGGCAGCAGGTCCTAAACACCGTCGCCGATGGATGACGCGGCAGAGGAGCCATTAGGTGAGAAAGAGTCGCTGATCAGAACCCTCGGGGGGATTACTGGATTCCTCCAGAGGAACCAAGGTTCTGCTTGGATTACGGAGTCAGGTTTCCTCTCTCTGCCCCCCCCCCCCCCTCACAACGCCCCCCCCCCCCCTCTGGCACTGGCTGGTACATAGTGAGATAAGTGGGT
>NW_027554907.1:0-93346 GCF_964276395.1 Gasterosteus aculeatus | reverse complement strand
ATTACAGTTACTGGAGATCAATCTGACCCAAAATGATTTTGAATTTAATGGGGAATTTTTCCTTCAAATCAAGGGTACAGCGATGGGGAAGAAGTTTGCTCCTGCATACGCTAACATTTTTATGGCTGAGTGGGAGGAATCAGTCCTGAAAATATGTCCTAAAAAGCCACTGCATTATTATAGATATTTGGACGACATCTGGGGTGTGTGGCCCCACTCGAGGGAGGATTTTGAAGTGTTTCTGTGCACCCTCAACAATCACAATCAGTCTATTAAAATTAAATCCACCGACAATTTGACTTCTGTTGACTTTCTGGACACCACAACGTTTAAAAGTAACACATTTAAGGAAACCCACACATTGGACATTAAGGTATTTTTTAAGGAGACAGACACACATGCTCTGCTCTTCAAGACCAGCTTCCACCCAAAGCACACATATGCTGGCTTAATCAAATCCCAACTGTTGAGGTTTCACAGAATATGCAGCAGAGAAGAGGATTTCCGTGTTGCAGTCGGGGTGCTCTTTCACGCTTTGTCCACCAGGGGGTACTCTAGGACCTTTCTTAGAAAATGCCAGAGGTCATTTCTAGAGAAGAAGCCTATTACTGTGGGCTCCAGTCTCCCCTTTGTCACCACGTATTCACCTTCTACTATGGCATTGGTCAGAGGATGCAGAAGGAGATTCCTCTCCCACACCACAGGGTCTTCTGTCCTGCAGGACCACAGGATCATCCCGGCCTACAGGAGAAACAAGAATCTACTGGATTATCTGGTAAAGGCCAAATTAAAACCTCTGCACAGCACTAAGGGGAGAGGTCAGAGTGATGTCTTTTTTAAACACAGAAAATGGCTGCAAAGCCACAGCACGGGAGATGTTTTTCTGAACTCAGCCAGGGGAAACACCAAGTCCAAGAACTGTGTTTACCTCATCACGTGTGTACAATGTGGATTACAATATGTGGGGGAGACGGGGAACACCATCGCGACCCGCTTCACACAACACAAACACAACATCATTAAAAAGAAAAAAACACTGACGCCACTTGTGGCACATTTTATTTCGCACGGTTGGAAATCTGTGTCTGTGTGTGTGATCCAGATGAACCCCGGATGGAGCGCTCCCCAGAGGAGGAGAGCGGAGAGGGGCTGGATCAATAAATTAAACACCAGGTATCCCAAGGGCTTAAATGAGGACTAAGAGCTGCGGGCTGTGAGGCAGTGCTGGACAGTGCACAGATGGTCCTGCTTGCAGGTCCATCAAAAACTATTTATTCCCTAACCCTAACCCCTAACCCTAACCCTAACCCTAACCCTAACCCTAACCCTAACCCTAACCCTAACCCTAACCCCCTAACCCTAACCCTAACCCTAACCCTAACCCTAACCCCCTAACCCTAACCCTAACCCTAACCCTAACCCTAACCCCCTAACCCTAACCCTAACCCTAACCCTAACCCTAACCCTAACCCTAACCCTAACCCTAACCCTAACCCTAACCCCTAACCCTAACCCTAACCCTAACCCTAACCCTAACCCTAACCCTAACCCTAACCCTAACCCTAACCCTAACCCTAACCCTAACCCTAACCCTAACCCTAACCCTAACCCTAACCCTAACCCTAACCCTAACCCTAACCCTAACCCTGCGGTCCCCGATGTTCCTGTCCCTAAGCCTAACCACAGAGGTTTTAAGCCCTAATCACAACCACAGTGACTCACCTGCAATCCACTAACATGGACTATTTCCTACTTTAATATGTATTCCTGCTATTAGGATTCTTCATCTGTGTGTACAATACTGTTTGCAATTATTTAAGAGACAAAGTTAACTCCCAGAATGTTATGCATATTTATAAACAGGACGTAGCTCAAAATGAAGCACAATTTGATTCCTAGTAATGTTTGCAACTCTGGTGAAGGTATGACAAATGTATAATTATTATAATGCACTGTATTGATAACGCCAATAGGGATGACTTTATGCTTGAAGGCAACATTGAAGGGCAATGGACCCATTCTTCAGTGGTTTGTATCTATCAGGGTGTTTTTAGATGAGACACCGGAAGGTGACCGGATGTCGTCATACCCAGCTCTATTCTCATTGGCTCCGCTTCTTCTTCTCTCTCTCTCTCCTGGACCGTTGGTGGAGTAACATCTCCCCGTCCTTGGCTCCCGTTATGTAGCCGCTAACTGCTGTTTATTGTCCCTGAAGAAGACCTAAACCTGGTCGAAACGTTGGATGTACAGTAAGACGATTCTCATGTTTTGTCGGGCTCAAGAAAAATAAACGGCAAAGAACAATCCTTTCTCCGTTTTTTTTGCTAAAAGCTAAGTCATGCTGGAGCTAAATGCTAATGCTAAGCGGGCCCATAAGCTAACTGAGGCTATCCTAGCACAGCCCGCTAGCGAGTCCATAGACATTGAGGCGTACTACGCACAACATGAGGCGAACGCGAATGCGGCACGACGTATGACGATGCAATAACATCGAAGCAAGGGGACCGGAGAGAGGAGAGAGACGACGCACACACGATGACCTGCTAACCGAGCCACGCCGCTGAGACCGCTCCAGGTGCAGCGTCAGCTAAACCGCAACACGGACGGCTGCTGATGAAGGTGACGGCTTCGTGTTTACTTTTAACAAATAAATAACAGTTTAATAATAGAAAACTGGAGGCTGGAGACGGAGGACAACAGGAGGCTGCGTGGATGTTCGGGACTGCGGGACCTGTCCGGTTTGATGGACCGTGCACCGACAGTGGTCTTCGGACCGCTGTCCCAACCCTTTCACCCCTAACCAGCCAGTGCCTCGCCGGTCTGGGTCCTGTCTTCGCTGGACGTCTGTGCGGTCCCCGATGTTCCTGTCCCTAAGCCTAACCACAGAGGTTTTAAGCCCTAATCACAACCACAGTGACTCACCTGCAATCCACTAACATGGACTATTTCCTACTTTAATATGTATTCCTGCTATTAGGATTCTTCATCTGTGTGTACAATACTGTTTGCAATTATTTAAGAGACAAAGTTAACTCCCAGAATGTTATGCATATTTATAAACAGGACGTAGCTCAAAATGAAGCACAATTTGATTCCTAGTAATGTTTGCAACTCTGGTGAAGGTATGACAAATGTATAATTATTATAATGCACTGTATTGATAACGCCAATAGGGATGACTTTATGCTTGAAGGCAACATTGAAGGGCAATGGACCCATTCTTCAGTGGTTTGTATCTATCAGGGTGTTTTTAGATGAGACACCGGAAGGTGACCGGATGTCGTCATACCCAGCTCTATTCTCATTGGCTCCGCTTCTTCTTCTCTCTCTCTCTCCTGGACCGTTGGTGGAGTAACATCTCCCCGTCCTTGGCTCCCGTTATGTAGCCGCTAACTGCTGTTTATTGTCCCTGAAGAAGACCTAAACCTGGTCGAAACGTTGGATGTACAGTAAGACGATTCTCATGTTTTGTCGGGCTCAAGAAAAATAAACGGCAAAGAACAATCCTTTCTCCGTTTTTTTTGCTAAAAGCTAAGTCATGCTGGAGCTAAATGCTAATGCTAAGCGGGCCCATAAGCTAACTGAGGCTATCCTAGCACAGCCCGCTAGCGAGTCCATAGACATTGAGGCGTACTACGCACAACATGAGGCGAACGCGAATGCGGCACGACGTATGACGATGCAATAACATCGAAGCAAGGGGACCGGAGAGAGGAGAGAGACGACGCACACACGATGACCTGCTAACCGAGCCACGCCGCTGAGACCGCTCCAGGTGCAGCGTCAGCTAAACCGCAACACGGACGGCTGCTGATGAAGGTGACGGCTTCGTGTTTACTTTTAACAAATAAATAACAGTTTAATAATAGAAAACTGGAGGCTGGAGACGGAGGACAACAGGAGGCTGCGTGGATGTTCGGGACTGCGGGACCTGTCCGGTTTGATGGACCGTGCACCGACAGTGGTCTTCGGACCGCTGTCCCAACCCTTTCACCCCTAACCAGCCAGTGCCTCGCCGGTCTGGGTCCTGTCTTCGCTGGACGTCTGTGCGGTCCCCGATGTTCCTGTCCCTAAGCCTAACCACAGAGGTTTTAAGCCCTAATCACAACCACAGTGACTCACCTGCAATCCACTAACATGGACTATTTCCTACTTTAATATGTATTCCTGCTATTAGGATTCTTCATCTGTGTGTACAATACTGTTTGCAATTATTTAAGAGACAAAGTTAACTCCCAGAATGTTATGCATATTTATAAACAGGACGTAGCTCAAAATGAAGCACAATTTGATTCCTAGTAATGTTTGCAACTCTGGTGAAGGTATGACAAATGTATAATTATTATAATGCACTGTATTGATAACGCCAATAGGGATGACTTTATGCTTGAAGGCAACATTGAAGGGCAATGGACCCATTCTTCAGTGGTTTGTATCTATCAGGGTGTTTTTAGATGAGACACCGGAAGGTGACCGGATGTCGTCATACCCAGCTCTATTCTCATTGGCTCCGCTTCTTCTTCTCTCTCTCTCTCCTGGACCGTTGGTGGAGTAACATCTCCCCGTCCTTGGCTCCCGTTATGTAGCCGCTAACTGCTGTTTATTGTCCCTGAAGAAGACCTAAACCTGGTCGAAACGTTGGATGTACAGTAAGACGATTCTCATGTTTTGTCGGGCTCAAGAAAAATAAACGGCAAAGAACAATCCTTTCTCCGTTTTTTTTGCTAAAAGCTAAGTCATGCTGGAGCTAAATGCTAATGCTAAGCGGGCCCATAAGCTAACTGAGGCTATCCTAGCACAGCCCGCTAGCGAGTCCATAGACATTGAGGCGTACTACGCACAACATGAGGCGAACGCGAATGCGGCACGACGTATGACGATGCAATAACATCGAAGCAAGGGGACCGGAGAGAGGAGAGAGACGACGCACACACGATGACCTGCTAACCGAGCCACGCCGCTGAGACCGCTCCAGGTGCAGCGTCAGCTAAACCGCAACACGGACGGCTGCTGATGAAGGTGACGGCTTCGTGTTTACTTTTAACAAATAAATAACAGTTTAATAATAGAAAACTGGAGGCTGGAGACGGAGGACAACAGGAGGCTGCGTGGATGTTCGGGACTGCGGGACCTGTCCGGTTTGATGGACCGTGCACCGACAGTGGTCTTCGGACCGCTGTCCCAACCCTTTCACCCCTAACCAGCCAGTGCCTCGCCGGTCTGGGTCCTGTCTTCGCTGGACGTCTGTGCGGTCCCCGATGTTCCTGTCCCTAAGCCTAACCACAGAGGTTTTAAGCCCTAATCACAACCACAGTGACTCACCTGCAATCCACTAACATGGACTATTTCCTACTTTAATATGTATTCCTGCTATTAGGATTCTTCATCTGTGTGTACAATACTGTTTGCAATTATTTAAGAGACAAAGTTAACTCCCAGAATGTTATGCATATTTATAAACAGGACGTAGCTCAAAATGAAGCACAATTTGATTCCTAGTAATGTTTGCAACTCTGGTGAAGGTATGACAAATGTATAATTATTATAATGCACTGTATTGATAACGCCAATAGGGATGACTTTATGCTTGAAGGCAACATTGAAGGGCAATGGACCCATTCTTCAGTGGTTTGTATCTATCAGGGTGTTTTTAGATGAGACACCGGAAGGTGACCGGATGTCGTCATACCCAGCTCTATTCTCATTGGCTCCGCTTCTTCTTCTCTCTCTCTCTCCTGGACCGTTGGTGGAGTAACATCTCCCCGTCCTTGGCTCCCGTTATGTAGCCGCTAACTGCTGTTTATTGTCCCTGAAGAAGACCTAAACCTGGTCGAAACGTTGGATGTACAGTAAGACGATTCTCATGTTTTGTCGGGCTCAAGAAAAATAAACGGCAAAGAACAATCCTTTCTCCGTTTTTTTTGCTAAAAGCTAAGTCATGCTGGAGCTAAATGCTAATGCTAAGCGGGCCCATAAGCTAACTGAGGCTATCCTAGCACAGCCCGCTAGCGAGTCCATAGACATTGAGGCGTACTACGCACAACATGAGGCGAACGCGAATGCGGCACGACGTATGACGATGCAATAACATCGAAGCAAGGGGACCGGAGAGAGGAGAGAGACGACGCACACACGATGACCTGCTAACCGAGCCACGCCGCTGAGACCGCTCCAGGTGCAGCGTCAGCTAAACCGCAACACGGACGGCTGCTGATGAAGGTGACGGCTTCGTGTTTACTTTTAACAAATAAATAACAGTTTAATAATAGAAAACTGGAGGCTGGAGACGGAGGACAACAGGAGGCTGCGTGGATGTTCGGGACTGCGGGACCTGTCCGGTTTGATGGACCGTGCACCGACAGTGGTCTTCGGACCGCTGTCCCAACCCTTTCACCCCTAACCAGCCAGTGCCTCGCCGGTCTGGGTCCTGTCTTCGCTGGACGTCTGTGCGGTCCCCGATGTTCCTGTCCCTAAGCCTAACCACAGAGGTTTTAAGCCCTAATCACAACCACAGTGACTCACCTGCAATCCACTAACATGGACTATTTCCTACTTTAATATGTATTCCTGCTATTAGGATTCTTCATCTGTGTGTACAATACTGTTTGCAATTATTTAAGAGACAAAGTTAACTCCCAGAATGTTATGCATATTTATAAACAGGACGTAGCTCAAAATGAAGCACAATTTGATTCCTAGTAATGTTTGCAACTCTGGTGAAGGTATGACAAATGTATAATTATTATAATGCACTGTATTGATAACGCCAATAGGGATGACTTTATGCTTGAAGGCAACATTGAAGGGCAATGGACCCATTCTTCAGTGGTTTGTATCTATCAGGGTGTTTTTAGATGAGACACCGGAAGGTGACCGGATGTCGTCATACCCAGCTCTATTCTCATTGGCTCCGCTTCTTCTTCTCTCTCTCTCTCCTGGACCGTTGGTGGAGTAACATCTCCCCGTCCTTGGCTCCCGTTATGTAGCCGCTAACTGCTGTTTATTGTCCCTGAAGAAGACCTAAACCTGGTCGAAACGTTGGATGTACAGTAAGACGATTCTCATGTTTTGTCGGGCTCAAGAAAAATAAACGGCAAAGAACAATCCTTTCTCCGTTTTTTTTGCTAAAAGCTAAGTCATGCTGGAGCTAAATGCTAATGCTAAGCGGGCCCATAAGCTAACTGAGGCTATCCTAGCACAGCCCGCTAGCGAGTCCATAGACATTGAGGCGTACTACGCACAACATGAGGCGAACGCGAATGCGGCACGACGTATGACGATGCAATAACATCGAAGCAAGGGGACCGGAGAGAGGAGAGAGACGACGCACACACGATGACCTGCTAACCGAGCCACGCCGCTGAGACCGCTCCAGGTGCAGCGTCAGCTAAACCGCAACACGGACGGCTGCTGATGAAGGTGACGGCTTCGTGTTTACTTTTAACAAATAAATAACAGTTTAATAATAGAAAACTGGAGGCTGGAGACGGAGGACAACAGGAGGCTGCGTGGATGTTCGGGACTGCGGGACCTGTCCGGTTTGATGGACCGTGCACCGACAGTGGTCTTCGGACCGCTGTCCCAACCCTTTCACCCCTAACCAGCCAGTGCCTCGCCGGTCTGGGTCCTGTCTTCGCTGGACGTCTGTGCGGTCCCCGATGTTCCTGTCCCTAAGCCTAACCACAGAGGTTTTAAGCCCTAATCACAACCACAGTGACTCACCTGCAATCCACTAACATGGACTATTTCCTACTTTAATATGTATTCCTGCTATTAGGATTCTTCATCTGTGTGTACAATACTGTTTGCAATTATTTAAGAGACAAAGTTAACTCCCAGAATGTTATGCATATTTATAAACAGGACGTAGCTCAAAATGAAGCACAATTTGATTCCTAGTAATGTTTGCAACTCTGGTGAAGGTATGACAAATGTATAATTATTATAATGCACTGTATTGATAACGCCAATAGGGATGACTTTATGCTTGAAGGCAACATTGAAGGGCAATGGACCCATTCTTCAGTGGTTTGTATCTATCAGGGTGTTTTTAGATGAGACACCGGAAGGTGACCGGATGTCGTCATACCCAGCTCTATTCTCATTGGCTCCGCTTCTTCTTCTCTCTCTCTCTCCTGGACCGTTGGTGGAGTAACATCTCCCCGTCCTTGGCTCCCGTTATGTAGCCGCTAACTGCTGTTTATTGTCCCTGAAGAAGACCTAAACCTGGTCGAAACGTTGGATGTACAGTAAGACGATTCTCATGTTTTGTCGGGCTCAAGAAAAATAAACGGCAAAGAACAATCCTTTCTCCGTTTTTTTTGCTAAAAGCTAAGTCATGCTGGAGCTAAATGCTAATGCTAAGCGGGCCCATAAGCTAACTGAGGCTATCCTAGCACAGCCCGCTAGCGAGTCCATAGACATTGAGGCGTACTACGCACAACATGAGGCGAACGCGAATGCGGCACGACGTATGACGATGCAATAACATCGAAGCAAGGGGACCGGAGAGAGGAGAGAGACGACGCACACACGATGACCTGCTAACCGAGCCACGCCGCTGAGACCGCTCCAGGTGCAGCGTCAGCTAAACCGCAACACGGACGGCTGCTGATGAAGGTGACGGCTTCGTGTTTACTTTTAACAAATAAATAACAGTTTAATAATAGAAAACTGGAGGCTGGAGACGGAGGACAACAGGAGGCTGCGTGGATGTTCGGGACTGCGGGACCTGTCCGGTTTGATGGACCGTGCACCGACAGTGGTCTTCGGACCGCTGTCCCAACCCTTTCACCCCTAACCAGCCAGTGCCTCGCCGGTCTGGGTCCTGTCTTCGCTGGACGTCTGTGCGGTCCCCGATGTTCCTGTCCCTAAGCCTAACCACAGAGGTTTTAAGCCCTAATCACAACCACAGTGACTCACCTGCAATCCACTAACATGGACTATTTCCTACTTTAATATGTATTCCTGCTATTAGGATTCTTCATCTGTGTGTACAATACTGTTTGCAATTATTTAAGAGACAAAGTTAACTCCCAGAATGTTATGCATATTTATAAACAGGACGTAGCTCAAAATGAAGCACAATTTGATTCCTAGTAATGTTTGCAACTCTGGTGAAGGTATGACAAATGTATAATTATTATAATGCACTGTATTGATAACGCCAATAGGGATGACTTTATGCTTGAAGGCAACATTGAAGGGCAATGGACCCATTCTTCAGTGGTTTGTATCTATCAGGGTGTTTTTAGATGAGACACCGGAAGGTGACCGGATGTCGTCATACCCAGCTCTATTCTCATTGGCTCCGCTTCTTCTTCTCTCTCTCTCTCCTGGACCGTTGGTGGAGTAACATCTCCCCGTCCTTGGCTCCCGTTATGTAGCCGCTAACTGCTGTTTATTGTCCCTGAAGAAGACCTAAACCTGGTCGAAACGTTGGATGTACAGTAAGACGATTCTCATGTTTTGTCGGGCTCAAGAAAAATAAACGGCAAAGAACAATCCTTTCTCCGTTTTTTTTGCTAAAAGCTAAGTCATGCTGGAGCTAAATGCTAATGCTAAGCGGGCCCATAAGCTAACTGAGGCTATCCTAGCACAGCCCGCTAGCGAGTCCATAGACATTGAGGCGTACTACGCACAACATGAGGCGAACGCGAATGCGGCACGACGTATGACGATGCAATAACATCGAAGCAAGGGGACCGGAGAGAGGAGAGAGACGACGCACACACGATGACCTGCTAACCGAGCCACGCCGCTGAGACCGCTCCAGGTGCAGCGTCAGCTAAACCGCAACACGGACGGCTGCTGATGAAGGTGACGGCTTCGTGTTTACTTTTAACAAATAAATAACAGTTTAATAATAGAAAACTGGAGGCTGGAGACGGAGGACAACAGGAGGCTGCGTGGATGTTCGGGACTGCGGGACCTGTCCGGTTTGATGGACCGTGCACCGACAGTGGTCTTCGGACCGCTGTCCCAACCCTTTCACCCCTAACCAGCCAGTGCCTCGCCGGTCTGGGTCCTGTCTTCGCTGGACGTCTGTGCGGTCCCCGATGTTCCTGTCCCTAAGCCTAACCACAGAGGTTTTAAGCCCTAATCACAACCACAGTGACTCACCTGCAATCCACTAACATGGACTATTTCCTACTTTAATATGTATTCCTGCTATTAGGATTCTTCATCTGTGTGTACAATACTGTTTGCAATTATTTAAGAGACAAAGTTAACTCCCAGAATGTTATGCATATTTATAAACAGGACGTAGCTCAAAATGAAGCACAATTTGATTCCTAGTAATGTTTGCAACTCTGGTGAAGGTATGACAAATGTATAATTATTATAATGCACTGTATTGATAACGCCAATAGGGATGACTTTATGCTTGAAGGCAACATTGAAGGGCAATGGACCCATTCTTCAGTGGTTTGTATCTATCAGGGTGTTTTTAGATGAGACACCGGAAGGTGACCGGATGTCGTCATACCCAGCTCTATTCTCATTGGCTCCGCTTCTTCTTCTCTCTCTCTCTCCTGGACCGTTGGTGGAGTAACATCTCCCCGTCCTTGGCTCCCGTTATGTAGCCGCTAACTGCTGTTTATTGTCCCTGAAGAAGACCTAAACCTGGTCGAAACGTTGGATGTACAGTAAGACGATTCTCATGTTTTGTCGGGCTCAAGAAAAATAAACGGCAAAGAACAATCCTTTCTCCGTTTTTTTTGCTAAAAGCTAAGTCATGCTGGAGCTAAATGCTAATGCTAAGCGGGCCCATAAGCTAACTGAGGCTATCCTAGCACAGCCCGCTAGCGAGTCCATAGACATTGAGGCGTACTACGCACAACATGAGGCGAACGCGAATGCGGCACGACGTATGACGATGCAATAACATCGAAGCAAGGGGACCGGAGAGAGGAGAGAGACGACGCACACACGATGACCTGCTAACCGAGCCACGCCGCTGAGACCGCTCCAGGTGCAGCGTCAGCTAAACCGCAACACGGACGGCTGCTGATGAAGGTGACGGCTTCGTGTTTACTTTTAACAAATAAATAACAGTTTAATAATAGAAAACTGGAGGCTGGAGACGGAGGACAACAGGAGGCTGCGTGGATGTTCGGGACTGCGGGACCTGTCCGGTTTGATGGACCGTGCACCGACAGTGGTCTTCGGACCGCTGTCCCAACCCTTTCACCCCTAACCAGCCAGTGCCTCGCCGGTCTGGGTCCTGTCTTCGCTGGACGTCTGTGCGGTCCCCGATGTTCCTGTCCCTAAGCCTAACCACAGAGGTTTTAAGCCCTAATCACAACCACAGTGACTCACCTGCAATCCACTAACATGGACTATTTCCTACTTTAATATGTATTCCTGCTATTAGGATTCTTCATCTGTGTGTACAATACTGTTTGCAATTATTTAAGAGACAAAGTTAACTCCCAGAATGTTATGCATATTTATAAACAGGACGTAGCTCAAAATGAAGCACAATTTGATTCCTAGTAATGTTTGCAACTCTGGTGAAGGTATGACAAATGTATAATTATTATAATGCACTGTATTGATAACGCCAATAGGGATGACTTTATGCTTGAAGGCAACATTGAAGGGCAATGGACCCATTCTTCAGTGGTTTGTATCTATCAGGGTGTTTTTAGATGAGACACCGGAAGGTGACCGGATGTCGTCATACCCAGCTCTATTCTCATTGGCTCCGCTTCTTCTTCTCTCTCTCTCTCCTGGACCGTTGGTGGAGTAACATCTCCCCGTCCTTGGCTCCCGTTATGTAGCCGCTAACTGCTGTTTATTGTCCCTGAAGAAGACCTAAACCTGGTCGAAACGTTGGATGTACAGTAAGACGATTCTCATGTTTTGTCGGGCTCAAGAAAAATAAACGGCAAAGAACAATCCTTTCTCCGTTTTTTTTGCTAAAAGCTAAGTCATGCTGGAGCTAAATGCTAATGCTAAGCGGGCCCATAAGCTAACTGAGGCTATCCTAGCACAGCCCGCTAGCGAGTCCATAGACATTGAGGCGTACTACGCACAACATGAGGCGAACGCGAATGCGGCACGACGTATGACGATGCAATAACATCGAAGCAAGGGGACCGGAGAGAGGAGAGAGACGACGCACACACGATGACCTGCTAACCGAGCCACGCCGCTGAGACCGCTCCAGGTGCAGCGTCAGCTAAACCGCAACACGGACGGCTGCTGATGAAGGTGACGGCTTCGTGTTTACTTTTAACAAATAAATAACAGTTTAATAATAGAAAACTGGAGGCTGGAGACGGAGGACAACAGGAGGCTGCGTGGATGTTCGGGACTGCGGGACCTGTCCGGTTTGATGGACCGTGCACCGACAGTGGTCTTCGGACCGCTGTCCCAACCCTTTCACCCCTAACCAGCCAGTGCCTCGCCGGTCTGGGTCCTGTCTTCGCTGGACGTCTGTGCGGTCCCCGATGTTCCTGTCCCTAAGCCTAACCACAGAGGTTTTAAGCCCTAATCACAACCACAGTGACTCACCTGCAATCCACTAACATGGACTATTTCCTACTTTAATATGTATTCCTGCTATTAGGATTCTTCATCTGTGTGTACAATACTGTTTGCAATTATTTAAGAGACAAAGTTAACTCCCAGAATGTTATGCATATTTATAAACAGGACGTAGCTCAAAATGAAGCACAATTTGATTCCTAGTAATGTTTGCAACTCTGGTGAAGGTATGACAAATGTATAATTATTATAATGCACTGTATTGATAACGCCAATAGGGATGACTTTATGCTTGAAGGCAACATTGAAGGGCAATGGACCCATTCTTCAGTGGTTTGTATCTATCAGGGTGTTTTTAGATGAGACACCGGAAGGTGACCGGATGTCGTCATACCCAGCTCTATTCTCATTGGCTCCGCTTCTTCTTCTCTCTCTCTCTCCTGGACCGTTGGTGGAGTAACATCTCCCCGTCCTTGGCTCCCGTTATGTAGCCGCTAACTGCTGTTTATTGTCCCTGAAGAAGACCTAAACCTGGTCGAAACGTTGGATGTACAGTAAGACGATTCTCATGTTTTGTCGGGCTCAAGAAAAATAAACGGCAAAGAACAATCCTTTCTCCGTTTTTTTTGCTAAAAGCTAAGTCATGCTGGAGCTAAATGCTAATGCTAAGCGGGCCCATAAGCTAACTGAGGCTATCCTAGCACAGCCCGCTAGCGAGTCCATAGACATTGAGGCGTACTACGCACAACATGAGGCGAACGCGAATGCGGCACGACGTATGACGATGCAATAACATCGAAGCAAGGGGACCGGAGAGAGGAGAGAGACGACGCACACACGATGACCTGCTAACCGAGCCACGCCGCTGAGACCGCTCCAGGTGCAGCGTCAGCTAAACCGCAACACGGACGGCTGCTGATGAAGGTGACGGCTTCGTGTTTACTTTTAACAAATAAATAACAGTTTAATAATAGAAAACTGGAGGCTGGAGACGGAGGACAACAGGAGGCTGCGTGGATGTTCGGGACTGCGGGACCTGTCCGGTTTGATGGACCGTGCACCGACAGTGGTCTTCGGACCGCTGTCCCAACCCTTTCACCCCTAACCAGCCAGTGCCTCGCCGGTCTGGGTCCTGTCTTCGCTGGACGTCTGTGCGGTCCCCGATGTTCCTGTCCCTAAGCCTAACCACAGAGGTTTTAAGCCCTAATCACAACCACAGTGACTCACCTGCAATCCACTAACATGGACTATTTCCTACTTTAATATGTATTCCTGCTATTAGGATTCTTCATCTGTGTGTACAATACTGTTTGCAATTATTTAAGAGACAAAGTTAACTCCCAGAATGTTATGCATATTTATAAACAGGACGTAGCTCAAAATGAAGCACAATTTGATTCCTAGTAATGTTTGCAACTCTGGTGAAGGTATGACAAATGTATAATTATTATAATGCACTGTATTGATAACGCCAATAGGGATGACTTTATGCTTGAAGGCAACATTGAAGGGCAATGGACCCATTCTTCAGTGGTTTGTATCTATCAGGGTGTTTTTAGATGAGACACCGGAAGGTGACCGGATGTCGTCATACCCAGCTCTATTCTCATTGGCTCCGCTTCTTCTTCTCTCTCTCTCTCCTGGACCGTTGGTGGAGTAACATCTCCCCGTCCTTGGCTCCCGTTATGTAGCCGCTAACTGCTGTTTATTGTCCCTGAAGAAGACCTAAACCTGGTCGAAACGTTGGATGTACAGTAAGACGATTCTCATGTTTTGTCGGGCTCAAGAAAAATAAACGGCAAAGAACAATCCTTTCTCCGTTTTTTTTGCTAAAAGCTAAGTCATGCTGGAGCTAAATGCTAATGCTAAGCGGGCCCATAAGCTAACTGAGGCTATCCTAGCACAGCCCGCTAGCGAGTCCATAGACATTGAGGCGTACTACGCACAACATGAGGCGAACGCGAATGCGGCACGACGTATGACGATGCAATAACATCGAAGCAAGGGGACCGGAGAGAGGAGAGAGACGACGCACACACGATGACCTGCTAACCGAGCCACGCCGCTGAGACCGCTCCAGGTGCAGCGTCAGCTAAACCGCAACACGGACGGCTGCTGATGAAGGTGACGGCTTCGTGTTTACTTTTAACAAATAAATAACAGTTTAATAATAGAAAACTGGAGGCTGGAGACGGAGGACAACAGGAGGCTGCGTGGATGTTCGGGACTGCGGGACCTGTCCGGTTTGATGGACCGTGCACCGACAGTGGTCTTCGGACCGCTGTCCCAACCCTTTCACCCCTAACCAGCCAGTGCCTCGCCGGTCTGGGTCCTGTCTTCGCTGGACGTCTGTGCGGTCCCCGATGTTCCTGTCCCTAAGCCTAACCACAGAGGTTTTAAGCCCTAATCACAACCACAGTGACTCACCTGCAATCCACTAACATGGACTATTTCCTACTTTAATATGTATTCCTGCTATTAGGATTCTTCATCTGTGTGTACAATACTGTTTGCAATTATTTAAGAGACAAAGTTAACTCCCAGAATGTTATGCATATTTATAAACAGGACGTAGCTCAAAATGAAGCACAATTTGATTCCTAGTAATGTTTGCAACTCTGGTGAAGGTATGACAAATGTATAATTATTATAATGCACTGTATTGATAACGCCAATAGGGATGACTTTATGCTTGAAGGCAACATTGAAGGGCAATGGACCCATTCTTCAGTGGTTTGTATCTATCAGGGTGTTTTTAGATGAGACACCGGAAGGTGACCGGATGTCGTCATACCCAGCTCTATTCTCATTGGCTCCGCTTCTTCTTCTCTCTCTCTCTCCTGGACCGTTGGTGGAGTAACATCTCCCCGTCCTTGGCTCCCGTTATGTAGCCGCTAACTGCTGTTTATTGTCCCTGAAGAAGACCTAAACCTGGTCGAAACGTTGGATGTACAGTAAGACGATTCTCATGTTTTGTCGGGCTCAAGAAAAATAAACGGCAAAGAACAATCCTTTCTCCGTTTTTTTTGCTAAAAGCTAAGTCATGCTGGAGCTAAATGCTAATGCTAAGCGGGCCCATAAGCTAACTGAGGCTATCCTAGCACAGCCCGCTAGCGAGTCCATAGACATTGAGGCGTACTACGCACAACATGAGGCGAACGCGAATGCGGCACGACGTATGACGATGCAATAACATCGAAGCAAGGGGACCGGAGAGAGGAGAGAGACGACGCACACACGATGACCTGCTAACCGAGCCACGCCGCTGAGACCGCTCCAGGTGCAGCGTCAGCTAAACCGCAACACGGACGGCTGCTGATGAAGGTGACGGCTTCGTGTTTACTTTTAACAAATAAATAACAGTTTAATAATAGAAAACTGGAGGCTGGAGACGGAGGACAACAGGAGGCTGCGTGGATGTTCGGGACTGCGGGACCTGTCCGGTTTGATGGACCGTGCACCGACAGTGGTCTTCGGACCGCTGTCCCAACCCTTTCACCCCTAACCAGCCAGTGCCTCGCCGGTCTGGGTCCTGTCTTCGCTGGACGTCTGTGCGGTCCCCGATGTTCCTGTCCCTAAGCCTAACCACAGAGGTTTTAAGCCCTAATCACAACCACAGTGACTCACCTGCAATCCACTAACATGGACTATTTCCTACTTTAATATGTATTCCTGCTATTAGGATTCTTCATCTGTGTGTACAATACTGTTTGCAATTATTTAAGAGACAAAGTTAACTCCCAGAATGTTATGCATATTTATAAACAGGACGTAGCTCAAAATGAAGCACAATTTGATTCCTAGTAATGTTTGCAACTCTGGTGAAGGTATGACAAATGTATAATTATTATAATGCACTGTATTGATAACGCCAATAGGGATGACTTTATGCTTGAAGGCAACATTGAAGGGCAATGGACCCATTCTTCAGTGGTTTGTATCTATCAGGGTGTTTTTAGATGAGACACCGGAAGGTGACCGGATGTCGTCATACCCAGCTCTATTCTCATTGGCTCCGCTTCTTCTTCTCTCTCTCTCTCCTGGACCGTTGGTGGAGTAACATCTCCCCGTCCTTGGCTCCCGTTATGTAGCCGCTAACTGCTGTTTATTGTCCCTGAAGAAGACCTAAACCTGGTCGAAACGTTGGATGTACAGTAAGACGATTCTCATGTTTTGTCGGGCTCAAGAAAAATAAACGGCAAAGAACAATCCTTTCTCCGTTTTTTTTGCTAAAAGCTAAGTCATGCTGGAGCTAAATGCTAATGCTAAGCGGGCCCATAAGCTAACTGAGGCTATCCTAGCACAGCCCGCTAGCGAGTCCATAGACATTGAGGCGTACTACGCACAACATGAGGCGAACGCGAATGCGGCACGACGTATGACGATGCAATAACATCGAAGCAAGGGGACCGGAGAGAGGAGAGAGACGACGCACACACGATGACCTGCTAACCGAGCCACGCCGCTGAGACCGCTCCAGGTGCAGCGTCAGCTAAACCGCAACACGGACGGCTGCTGATGAAGGTGACGGCTTCGTGTTTACTTTTAACAAATAAATAACAGTTTAATAATAGAAAACTGGAGGCTGGAGACGGAGGACAACAGGAGGCTGCGTGGATGTTCGGGACTGCGGGACCTGTCCGGTTTGATGGACCGTGCACCGACAGTGGTCTTCGGACCGCTGTCCCAACCCTTTCACCCCTAACCAGCCAGTGCCTCGCCGGTCTGGGTCCTGTCTTCGCTGGACGTCTGTGCGGTCCCCGATGTTCCTGTCCCTAAGCCTAACCACAGAGGTTTTAAGCCCTAATCACAACCACAGTGACTCACCTGCAATCCACTAACATGGACTATTTCCTACTTTAATATGTATTCCTGCTATTAGGATTCTTCATCTGTGTGTACAATACTGTTTGCAATTATTTAAGAGACAAAGTTAACTCCCAGAATGTTATGCATATTTATAAACAGGACGTAGCTCAAAATGAAGCACAATTTGATTCCTAGTAATGTTTGCAACTCTGGTGAAGGTATGACAAATGTATAATTATTATAATGCACTGTATTGATAACGCCAATAGGGATGACTTTATGCTTGAAGGCAACATTGAAGGGCAATGGACCCATTCTTCAGTGGTTTGTATCTATCAGGGTGTTTTTAGATGAGACACCGGAAGGTGACCGGATGTCGTCATACCCAGCTCTATTCTCATTGGCTCCGCTTCTTCTTCTCTCTCTCTCTCCTGGACCGTTGGTGGAGTAACATCTCCCCGTCCTTGGCTCCCGTTATGTAGCCGCTAACTGCTGTTTATTGTCCCTGAAGAAGACCTAAACCTGGTCGAAACGTTGGATGTACAGTAAGACGATTCTCATGTTTTGTCGGGCTCAAGAAAAATAAACGGCAAAGAACAATCCTTTCTCCGTTTTTTTTGCTAAAAGCTAAGTCATGCTGGAGCTAAATGCTAATGCTAAGCGGGCCCATAAGCTAACTGAGGCTATCCTAGCACAGCCCGCTAGCGAGTCCATAGACATTGAGGCGTACTACGCACAACATGAGGCGAACGCGAATGCGGCACGACGTATGACGATGCAATAACATCGAAGCAAGGGGACCGGAGAGAGGAGAGAGACGACGCACACACGATGACCTGCTAACCGAGCCACGCCGCTGAGACCGCTCCAGGTGCAGCGTCAGCTAAACCGCAACACGGACGGCTGCTGATGAAGGTGACGGCTTCGTGTTTACTTTTAACAAATAAATAACAGTTTAATAATAGAAAACTGGAGGCTGGAGACGGAGGACAACAGGAGGCTGCGTGGATGTTCGGGACTGCGGGACCTGTCCGGTTTGATGGACCGTGCACCGACAGTGGTCTTCGGACCGCTGTCCCAACCCTTTCACCCCTAACCAGCCAGTGCCTCGCCGGTCTGGGTCCTGTCTTCGCTGGACGTCTGTGCGGTCCCCGATGTTCCTGTCCCTAAGCCTAACCACAGAGGTTTTAAGCCCTAATCACAACCACAGTGACTCACCTGCAATCCACTAACATGGACTATTTCCTACTTTAATATGTATTCCTGCTATTAGGATTCTTCATCTGTGTGTACAATACTGTTTGCAATTATTTAAGAGACAAAGTTAACTCCCAGAATGTTATGCATATTTATAAACAGGACGTAGCTCAAAATGAAGCACAATTTGATTCCTAGTAATGTTTGCAACTCTGGTGAAGGTATGACAAATGTATAATTATTATAATGCACTGTATTGATAACGCCAATAGGGATGACTTTATGCTTGAAGGCAACATTGAAGGGCAATGGACCCATTCTTCAGTGGTTTGTATCTATCAGGGTGTTTTTAGATGAGACACCGGAAGGTGACCGGATGTCGTCATACCCAGCTCTATTCTCATTGGCTCCGCTTCTTCTTCTCTCTCTCTCTCCTGGACCGTTGGTGGAGTAACATCTCCCCGTCCTTGGCTCCCGTTATGTAGCCGCTAACTGCTGTTTATTGTCCCTGAAGAAGACCTAAACCTGGTCGAAACGTTGGATGTACAGTAAGACGATTCTCATGTTTTGTCGGGCTCAAGAAAAATAAACGGCAAAGAACAATCCTTTCTCCGTTTTTTTTGCTAAAAGCTAAGTCATGCTGGAGCTAAATGCTAATGCTAAGCGGGCCCATAAGCTAACTGAGGCTATCCTAGCACAGCCCGCTAGCGAGTCCATAGACATTGAGGCGTACTACGCACAACATGAGGCGAACGCGAATGCGGCACGACGTATGACGATGCAATAACATCGAAGCAAGGGGACCGGAGAGAGGAGAGAGACGACGCACACACGATGACCTGCTAACCGAGCCACGCCGCTGAGACCGCTCCAGGTGCAGCGTCAGCTAAACCGCAACACGGACGGCTGCTGATGAAGGTGACGGCTTCGTGTTTACTTTTAACAAATAAATAACAGTTTAATAATAGAAAACTGGAGGCTGGAGACGGAGGACAACAGGAGGCTGCGTGGATGTTCGGGACTGCGGGACCTGTCCGGTTTGATGGACCGTGCACCGACAGTGGTCTTCGGACCGCTGTCCCAACCCTTTCACCCCTAACCAGCCAGTGCCTCGCCGGTCTGGGTCCTGTCTTCGCTGGACGTCTGTGCGGTCCCCGATGTTCCTGTCCCTAAGCCTAACCACAGAGGTTTTAAGCCCTAATCACAACCACAGTGACTCACCTGCAATCCACTAACATGGACTATTTCCTACTTTAATATGTATTCCTGCTATTAGGATTCTTCATCTGTGTGTACAATACTGTTTGCAATTATTTAAGAGACAAAGTTAACTCCCAGAATGTTATGCATATTTATAAACAGGACGTAGCTCAAAATGAAGCACAATTTGATTCCTAGTAATGTTTGCAACTCTGGTGAAGGTATGACAAATGTATAATTATTATAATGCACTGTATTGATAACGCCAATAGGGATGACTTTATGCTTGAAGGCAACATTGAAGGGCAATGGACCCATTCTTCAGTGGTTTGTATCTATCAGGGTGTTTTTAGATGAGACACCGGAAGGTGACCGGATGTCGTCATACCCAGCTCTATTCTCATTGGCTCCGCTTCTTCTTCTCTCTCTCTCTCCTGGACCGTTGGTGGAGTAACATCTCCCCGTCCTTGGCTCCCGTTATGTAGCCGCTAACTGCTGTTTATTGTCCCTGAAGAAGACCTAAACCTGGTCGAAACGTTGGATGTACAGTAAGACGATTCTCATGTTTTGTCGGGCTCAAGAAAAATAAACGGCAAAGAACAATCCTTTCTCCGTTTTTTTTGCTAAAAGCTAAGTCATGCTGGAGCTAAATGCTAATGCTAAGCGGGCCCATAAGCTAACTGAGGCTATCCTAGCACAGCCCGCTAGCGAGTCCATAGACATTGAGGCGTACTACGCACAACATGAGGCGAACGCGAATGCGGCACGACGTATGACGATGCAATAACATCGAAGCAAGGGGACCGGAGAGAGGAGAGAGACGACGCACACACGATGACCTGCTAACCGAGCCACGCCGCTGAGACCGCTCCAGGTGCAGCGTCAGCTAAACCGCAACACGGACGGCTGCTGATGAAGGTGACGGCTTCGTGTTTACTTTTAACAAATAAATAACAGTTTAATAATAGAAAACTGGAGGCTGGAGACGGAGGACAACAGGAGGCTGCGTGGATGTTCGGGACTGCGGGACCTGTCCGGTTTGATGGACCGTGCACCGACAGTGGTCTTCGGACCGCTGTCCCAACCCTTTCACCCCTAACCAGCCAGTGCCTCGCCGGTCTGGGTCCTGTCTTCGCTGGACGTCTGTGCGGTCCCCGATGTTCCTGTCCCTAAGCCTAACCACAGAGGTTTTAAGCCCTAATCACAACCACAGTGACTCACCTGCAATCCACTAACATGGACTATTTCCTACTTTAATATGTATTCCTGCTATTAGGATTCTTCATCTGTGTGTACAATACTGTTTGCAATTATTTAAGAGACAAAGTTAACTCCCAGAATGTTATGCATATTTATAAACAGGACGTAGCTCAAAATGAAGCACAATTTGATTCCTAGTAATGTTTGCAACTCTGGTGAAGGTATGACAAATGTATAATTATTATAATGCACTGTATTGATAACGCCAATAGGGATGACTTTATGCTTGAAGGCAACATTGAAGGGCAATGGACCCATTCTTCAGTGGTTTGTATCTATCAGGGTGTTTTTAGATGAGACACCGGAAGGTGACCGGATGTCGTCATACCCAGCTCTATTCTCATTGGCTCCGCTTCTTCTTCTCTCTCTCTCTCCTGGACCGTTGGTGGAGTAACATCTCCCCGTCCTTGGCTCCCGTTATGTAGCCGCTAACTGCTGTTTATTGTCCCTGAAGAAGACCTAAACCTGGTCGAAACGTTGGATGTACAGTAAGACGATTCTCATGTTTTGTCGGGCTCAAGAAAAATAAACGGCAAAGAACAATCCTTTCTCCGTTTTTTTTGCTAAAAGCTAAGTCATGCTGGAGCTAAATGCTAATGCTAAGCGGGCCCATAAGCTAACTGAGGCTATCCTAGCACAGCCCGCTAGCGAGTCCATAGACATTGAGGCGTACTACGCACAACATGAGGCGAACGCGAATGCGGCACGACGTATGACGATGCAATAACATCGAAGCAAGGGGACCGGAGAGAGGAGAGAGACGACGCACACACGATGACCTGCTAACCGAGCCACGCCGCTGAGACCGCTCCAGGTGCAGCGTCAGCTAAACCGCAACACGGACGGCTGCTGATGAAGGTGACGGCTTCGTGTTTACTTTTAACAAATAAATAACAGTTTAATAATAGAAAACTGGAGGCTGGAGACGGAGGACAACAGGAGGCTGCGTGGATGTTCGGGACTGCGGGACCTGTCCGGTTTGATGGACCGTGCACCGACAGTGGTCTTCGGACCGCTGTCCCAACCCTTTCACCCCTAACCAGCCAGTGCCTCGCCGGTCTGGGTCCTGTCTTCGCTGGACGTCTGTGCGGTCCCCGATGTTCCTGTCCCTAAGCCTAACCACAGAGGTTTTAAGCCCTAATCACAACCACAGTGACTCACCTGCAATCCACTAACATGGACTATTTCCTACTTTAATATGTATTCCTGCTATTAGGATTCTTCATCTGTGTGTACAATACTGTTTGCAATTATTTAAGAGACAAAGTTAACTCCCAGAATGTTATGCATATTTATAAACAGGACGTAGCTCAAAATGAAGCACAATTTGATTCCTAGTAATGTTTGCAACTCTGGTGAAGGTATGACAAATGTATAATTATTATAATGCACTGTATTGATAACGCCAATAGGGATGACTTTATGCTTGAAGGCAACATTGAAGGGCAATGGACCCATTCTTCAGTGGTTTGTATCTATCAGGGTGTTTTTAGATGAGACACCGGAAGGTGACCGGATGTCGTCATACCCAGCTCTATTCTCATTGGCTCCGCTTCTTCTTCTCTCTCTCTCTCCTGGACCGTTGGTGGAGTAACATCTCCCCGTCCTTGGCTCCCGTTATGTAGCCGCTAACTGCTGTTTATTGTCCCTGAAGAAGACCTAAACCTGGTCGAAACGTTGGATGTACAGTAAGACGATTCTCATGTTTTGTCGGGCTCAAGAAAAATAAACGGCAAAGAACAATCCTTTCTCCGTTTTTTTTGCTAAAAGCTAAGTCATGCTGGAGCTAAATGCTAATGCTAAGCGGGCCCATAAGCTAACTGAGGCTATCCTAGCACAGCCCGCTAGCGAGTCCATAGACATTGAGGCGTACTACGCACAACATGAGGCGAACGCGAATGCGGCACGACGTATGACGATGCAATAACATCGAAGCAAGGGGACCGGAGAGAGGAGAGAGACGACGCACACACGATGACCTGCTAACCGAGCCACGCCGCTGAGACCGCTCCAGGTGCAGCGTCAGCTAAACCGCAACACGGACGGCTGCTGATGAAGGTGACGGCTTCGTGTTTACTTTTAACAAATAAATAACAGTTTAATAATAGAAAACTGGAGGCTGGAGACGGAGGACAACAGGAGGCTGCGTGGATGTTCGGGACTGCGGGACCTGTCCGGTTTGATGGACCGTGCACCGACAGTGGTCTTCGGACCGCTGTCCCAACCCTTTCACCCCTAACCCTAACCCTAACCCTAACCCTAACCCTAACCCCTAACCCTAACCCCCTAACCCTAACCCTAACCCTAACCCTAACCCTAACCCTAACCCTAACCCTAACCCTAACCCTAACCCTAACCCTAACCCTAACCCTAACCCTAACCCTAACCCTAACCCTAACCCTAACCCTAACCCTAACCCTAACCCTAACCCTAACCCTAACCCTAACCCTAACCCTAACCCTAACCCTAACCCTAACCCTATTCCTAGTAATGTTTGCAACTCTGGTGAAGGTATGACAAATGTATAATTATTATAATGCACTGTATTGATAACGCCAATAGGGATGACTTTATGCTTGAAGGCAACATTGAAGGGCAATGGACCCATTCTTCAGTGGTTTGTATCTATCAGGGTGTTTTTAGATGAGACACCGGAAGGTGACCGGATGTCGTCATACCCAGCTCTATTCTCATTGGCTCCGCTTCTTCTTCTCTCTCTCTCTCCTGGACCGTTGGTGGAGTAACATCTCCCCGTCCTTGGCTCCCGTTATGTAGCCGCTAACTGCTGTTTATTGTCCCTGAAGAAGACCTAAACCTGGTCGAAACGTTGGATGTACAGTAAGACGATTCTCATGTTTTGTCGGGCTCAAGAAAAATAAACGGCAAAGAACAATCCTTTCTCCGTTTTTTTTGCTAAAAGCTAAGTCATGCTGGAGCTAAATGCTAATGCTAAGCGGGCCCATAAGCTAACTGAGGCTATCCTAGCACAGCCCGCTAGCGAGTCCATAGACATTGAGGCGTACTACGCACAACATGAGGCGAACGCGAATGCGGCACGACGTATGACGATGCAATAACATCGAAGCAAGGGGACCGGAGAGAGGAGAGAGACGACGCACACACGATGACCTGCTAACCGAGCCACGCCGCTGAGACCGCTCCAGGTGCAGCGTCAGCTAAACCGCAACACGGACGGCTGCTGATGAAGGTGACGGCTTCGTGTTTACTTTTAACAAATAAATAACAGTTTAATAATAGAAAACTGGAGGCTGGAGACGGAGGACAACAGGAGGCTGCGTGGATGTTCGGGACTGCGGGACCTGTCCGGTTTGATGGACCGTGCACCGACAGTGGTCTTCGGACCGCTGTCCCAACCCTTTCACCCCTAACCCTAACCCTAACCCCCTAACCCTAACCCTAACCCTAACCCTAACCCTAACCCTAACCCTAACCCCTAACCCTAACCCTAACCCTAACCCTAACCCTAACCCTAACCCCTAACCCTAACCCTAACCCCCTAACCCTAACCCTAACCCTAACCCTAACCCTAACCCTAACCCTAACCCTAACCCTAACCCTAACCCTAACCCTAACCCTAACCCTAACCCTAACCCTAACCCTAACCCTGTTATTTGGTCCTAAACACAACCACTTCATAACCCATGCCTAAACCTAATCCTTTACAGCCTACCCGGTTATTTTATCCTAAACACAACCACTCCATAACCTATGCCTAATCTTAACCCTTCATCATGTGTGGTGGCACTGTAAATATTTCTGCTTATTGAAAAAAATGTGTGTATTATTCATATTCATTACTGTTTCTAATTTTAATAATTCAATGTATGATGTTTGCTGATGTTATTATCATGTTTATGCGTTATTACTAAGTGATTCATGTTTCTGGTTTCGACGATGCTGGTATTTCGGATTGTGAGACGGGTGCATTGAACGTCTCACTGTATGCGATGCACCTAGAGATTCGTAGTTCAGCGCAGCTATTGGTCAGCTACACCGGGGAGGGGAAAGGTCACGGCCGCCATATTGGCGACGCCCTAGCCGGACCGTCATATCACCGAGCTGACCAGAGCGACAACAACAGCGCGCATCTTTAGCTCACACTTTTTACAAGTTTTATAGCCTGAGGAAGGATATTCTTTATATCCGAAACGTTGCTAAACTGTTTAAACTTGTTCCGTTTATTGTTTTATTTTTGTTGTTATTGTTCCAGTTAATAAAAGGTAAAAAGAACAACTTTTCCTTCGCCTTTTTTTCGTGGCTAGTGAACACGAGGCTTCACTAGCTAGCGACATGTACGGGCGTGGCCGGGAGGATGAAGGCGAGTGGACGCTGGTGCAGTACGGCAGACGCGGTAGGCGCCGCAATCAGCACGCTCCGCCACAGGACCAGCGCCGAGCCCCGCAACAGTTCCAGCCGCAACAGCCCCGCTTTCAGCAGAACGCACCGCCACGTTTCCAGCGACAGCAGCCCCGTTATCCACGCGACACCTACGCGAACGCTGTCCGGAGACCCGCGGATCGGGGAGGCGCCCCGCGGTGGCGCTATGATGGCGGCCAGGATGACAGGTACACGGGACGTCCCGCTAACCGCGGTCCCCGTCCAAGACCCGCACAGCCCCGGTCCTTTGACTCCCGCTTTCAACGCGCCCCCTATAATAATAATAGCAATAGCAATAACAACGTAAATAGCAATAACACACGGTACCAGCGAAACCAGAACCAGAACAATGAGGGCGCTCAGAATAGGCCCAGATCTGACGACCCACTTTTCACTGTTAAATGCCGGATCCTCCATAAGATCATTAAAGCGGCACATCACTTTTCTAACATTGTTATAACACATCCACCGGTCACGATCTCTAGAATGACCCAGCAGTTAGCCGCATTCATTAAGCCAGCTATTCCCAACACGGCCACGCAGATGCTTATTGACGGCAACGCTAAGAACTGGGAGCACACTGCGTTGGTCATTTTACAGGACCACTATGAGTCTGTGATAAAGGAGGAAATCCGGAACCTTCACAGACTCAATAGTCCTGAGTGGAGTGACCCGTTCGAGGTGGCGGCGGCCTGGGCCAAAAGGCAGTTTGGCCGCAGACTCGGCCCGGACACATTAAAAGAGGCCAGAGAGACAATTGTGGACTGGATGGCCGGTCTGGCGGTAGATGAGCCAATACAGGCCCCTGCAGCGGCGGCGCCGGCGACAACAGCAGCACCAGCGGCCCAGACTGACCCGGCGAGTCATCCCCTGAGGCGAGTGAGACCTGTGACCAGAGCGGAACCGGTAAACGCACCGCCCACACACACTATCGAGGCCCAGAGACGCCCAGACTCACCTCAGCCCGCCGCAGCAGCAGCAGCAGCAGCACCTGTGGCACCTGTCATCACCACGACGGCGGCCCAGGTCCACGCGGGACCGCATGCTCCAACGGCGGCGCTGGTGACGCCCTCCTCACCAGTGACGGCAGAACGGCGGCCCAGCACTCCTCCACTGATCCAGAACCTCTTAGACTTCCCGATCGAGGTTAGTTTCAACTCTGACACCCTCTCCCCCGACACGCCACAGTCGGCAGGGGGCTCACAGCAGGTGGTTTCACCCACTCCGTCTTCCCAGCTGCCCCGGCCACAGAGACTGAACTTTCGTAGACCACAGTTCACGATAGAACTTTCACCCAGCTCGTCGTCAGTGGCTTCAGCAGAGGCAGCAGCAGCAGCAGAGACGGAGACGGAGGAGGCAGCAGCAACAGCGCCATCATCAGCAGCGCCATCACCGCAGACACCTCCACCGGCGGCAGCGACGCCCTCAATATCTGCTGTATGGTCCTTCGCACCGCGTAATCCGTGTGTGGCCCCGAACACGGACGAGGTGGAGTTCTCCCAGAGGAACCTGGAGGAGCTGGTGCAGCAGGAGGCGAGAGAGCCGTGGTCCCAGATGCAGAGGGACGTGAGGCACGTTCCCTTAACACCCATCAGCACCACCAGGTTGAGGACAGCGGTGCAGACCCAGCTGATCCGGCCGGTGGCCACTCCCACTTCCGGCCTGCAGACACCGCAGGGAGCTCAGCGACCATGCAGACACCAGTCCACCGCGCGGAAGGCACAGGATTGGAGTCTCCATGTGACCAGGAAGTGGCTCATCATTGGAGACTCCAATGTGTACAAACTGCCAGCCCACAACATCGAGGATCTGCAGGTGGATGCTTTTCCAGGGGGCACCTTCAGGAACGCAGATCTCCTGATGAACAAGACGACCTCTGAGGTCACGGTGCAGAAGGTCATTTTGGCCTTCGGCATCAACAACCGTGTCCAAAAAACGCAGGAGACGGCCATCAAACAGCTGCAGAGGGCCCTCCGAAGCGTTAGACTGACTTTTCCATCTGCTGACGTTTTTGTGCCACAGGTCAACTTCTCCGGAGATCTTCCCCCGAAGGAGAAACTGCGCCTCACACATCTGAACACTGCTATTGCGAGAATGTGTGAGTACATCCCAGCGCTGCCAGCAGGTCTCTTTCACACAGGTCCGGATCACATCCACTGGACCCGAGCCACAGCTGCCCGCATATTTGACAATTGGGTTCACTACTTAAACTAATTGTCCCCATAAACCTGCCTACTCAGGAGGGGGATAAGTTAGTCATCAACCTCACTAAGCACTTTAAACTCACTGAAGCACAGCGCACTCTCCTTGGCAGGGGGTTAAATTTCATTCCCACTAAGGGAACTAATAAACAGATTGTAGAGCAGAGCCGCTTTGATCTACAGCAGTATCACAGGAGGTTAAAGCTGGCGGCTTATTTTGAAAACTCGAGAGAGTGTGAACGACTCCCGTTCATTTATAAATCGTCCTGGGCTCCTGTACAGGCACAAATACCACACACCATAACTGCTCTAATACAATCAGACATTCGGTATTTTAACACACGCTTCAAAATTCACCACGTGCCGCCTAACCTCAGTAGGGAGGAAGTGCGGGCACTTGATGAACTAGTTAATAACAAACACATAGTTATTAAACCAGCAGATAAGGGCAGCTCTATAGTGATCTTGGACAGGGAGCAATATTTATGGGAAGGCTACAGACAGCTTAATGATCCCAAATACTACACCAAATTGACCCACCCCATTTATCCAAACACTGTCCCGATTGTAAATAAAATCATCCTAACTCTACATGAGAAGAAGTTCATTAATCTGAAACAAAAGCATTATTTAATGGGTGACGCTGTACCTAGAGCCAGATTATTCTATATGCTGCCCAAAATACACAAGGACCCTGCCAAGTGGAGTAAACCACATGAAATCCCTCCCGGCAGGCCCATCGTGTCTGACTGCAGCAGTGAGACTTATCACACTGCAGAGTACCTCGACCACTTTTTGAATCCTCTGTCGACCACACACCCGAGTTACATAAAGGACACGTACCACTTTGTAGAGATAATTAAAAGACTCCGCATTCCGGACAACTCAATTTTATTCACCATAGATATTGATAGTCTCTATACAAACATTGACATAAAAGAAGGCATGCAGGCCGTTAAGAATTCATTTCGGAAACACCCCGACAAAAAGCGACCAGAAAAAGAATTATTACAGTTACTGGAGATCAATCTGACCCAAAATGATTTTGAATTTAATGGGGAATTTTTCCTTCAAATCAAGGGTACAGCGATGGGGAAGAAGTTTGCTCCCGCATACGCTAACATTTTTATGGCTGAGTGGGAGGAATCAGTCCTGAAAATATGTCCTAAAAAGCCACTGCATTATTATAGATATTTGGACGACATCTGGGGTGTGTGGCCCCACTCGAGGGAGGATTTTGAAGTGTTTCTGTGCACCCTCAACAATCACAATCAGTCTATTAAAATCAAATCCACCGACAATTTGACTTCTGTTGACTTTCTGGACACCACAACGTTTAAAAGTAACACATTTAAGGAAACCCACACATTGGACATTAAGGTATTTTTTAAGGAGACAGACACACATGCTCTGCTCTTCAAGACCAGCTTCCACCCAAAGCACACATATGCTGGCTTAATCAAATCCCAACTGTTGAGGTTTCACAGAATATGCAGCAGAGAAGAGGATTTCCGTGTTGCAGTCGGGGTGCTCTTTCACGCTTTGTCCACCAGGGGGTACTCTAGGACCTTTCTTAGAAAATGCCAGAGGTCATTTCTAGAGAAGAAGCCTATTACTGTGGGCTCCAGTCTCCCCTTTGTCACCACATATTCACCTTCTACTATGGCATTGGTCAGAGGATGCAGAAGGAGATTCCTCTCCCACACCACAGGGTCTTCTGTCCTGCAGGACCACAGGATCATCCCGGCCTACAGGAGAAACAAGAATTTACTGGACTATCTGGTAAAGGCCAAATTAAAACCTCTGCACAGCACTAAGGGGAGAGGTCAGAGTGATGCCTTTTATAAACACAGAAAATGGCTGCAAAGCCACAGCACGGGAGACGTTTTCCTGAACTCAGCCAGGGGAAACACCAAGTCTAAGAACTGTGTTTACCTCATCACGTGTGTACAATGTGGATTACAATATGTGGGGGAGACGGGGAACACCATCGCGACCCGCTTCACACAACACAAACACAACATCATTAAAAAGAAAAAAACACTGACGCCACTTGTGGCACATTTTATTTCGCACGGTTGGAAATCTGTGTCTGTGTGTGTGATCCAGATGAACCCCGGATGGAGCGCTCCCCAGAGGAGGAGAGCGGAGAGGGGCTGGATCAATAAATTAAAAACCAGGTATCCTAAGGGCTTAAATGAGGACTAAGAGCTGCGGGCTGTGAGGCAGTGCTGGACAGTGCACAGATGGTCCTGCTCGCAGGTCCATCCAAAACTATTTATTCCCTAACCGGCCCGTGCCGCCTGCTGAGCAGCCTGCGGTCTCTACGGTTCTCTCATACAGCCCACCCTGTTATTTGGTCCTAAACACAACCACTTCATAACCCATGCCTAAACCTAATCCTTTACAGCCTACCCGGTTATTTTATCCTAAACACAACCACTCCATAACCTATGCCTAATCTTAACCCTTCATCATGTGTGGTGGCACTGTAAATATTTCTGCTTATTGAAAAAAATGTGTGTATTATTCATATTCATTACTGTTTCTAATTTTAATAATTCAATGTATGATGTTTGCTGATGTTATTATCATGTTTATGCGTTATTACTAAGTGATTCATGTTTCTGGTTTCGACGATGCTGGTATTTCGGATTGTGAGACGGGTGCATTGAACGTCTCACTGTATGCGATGCACCTAGAGATTCGTAGTTCAGCGCAGCTATTGGTCAGCTACACCGGGGAGGGGAAAGGTCACGGCCGCCATATTGGCGACGCCCTAGCCGGACCGTCATATCACCGAGCTGACCAGAGCGACAACAACAGCGCGCATCTTTAGCTCACACTTTTTACAAGTTTTATAGCCTGAGGAAGGATATTCTTTATATCCGAAACGTTGCTAAACTGTTTAAACTTGTTCCGTTTATTGTTTTATTTTTGTTGTTATTGTTCCAGTTAATAAAAGGTAAAAAGAACAACTTTTCCTTCGCCTTTTTTTTCGTGGCTAGTGAACACGAGGCTTCACTAGCTAGCGACATGTACGGGCGTGGCCGGGAGGATGAAGGCGAGTGGACGCTGGTGCAGTACGGCAGACGCGGTAGGCGCCGCAATCAGCACGCTCCGCCACAGGACCAGCGCCGAGCCCCGCAACAGTTCCAGCCGCAACAGCCCCGCTTTCAGCAGAACGCACCGCCACGTTTCCAGCGACAGCAGCCCCGTTATCCACGCGACACCTACGCGAACGCTGTCCGGAGACCCGCGGATCGGGGAGGCGCCCCGCGGTGGCGCTATGATGGCGGCCAGGATGACAGGTACACGGGACGTCCCGCTAACCGCGGTCCCCGTCCAAGACCCGCACAGCCCCGGTCCTTTGACTCCCGCTTTCAACGCGCCCCCTATAATAATAATAGCAATAGCAATAACAACGTAAATAGCAATAACACACGGTACCAGCGAAACCAGAACCAGAACAATGAGGGCGCTCAGAATAGGCCCAGATCTGACGACCCACTTTTCACTGTTAAATGCCGGATCCTCCATAAGATCATTAAAGCGGCACATCACTTTTCTAACATTGTTATAACACATCCACCGGTCACGATCTCTAGAATGACCCAGCAGTTAGCCGCATTCATTAAGCCAGCTATTCCCAACACGGCCACGCAGATGCTTATTGACGGCAACGCTAAGAACTGGGAGCACACTGCGTTGGTCATTTTACAGGACCACTATGAGTCTGTGATAAAGGAGGAAATCCGGAACCTTCACAGACTCAATAGTCCTGAGTGGAGTGACCCGTTCGAGGTGGCGGCGGCCTGGGCCAAAAGGCAGTTTGGCCGCAGACTCGGCCCGGACACATTAAAAGAGGCCAGAGAGACAATTGTGGACTGGATGGCCGGTCTGGCGGTAGATGAGCCAATACAGGCCCCTGCAGCGGCGGCGCCGGCGACAACAGCAGCACCAGCGGCCCAGACTGACCCGGCGAGTCATCCCCTGAGGCGAGTGAGACCTGTGACCAGAGCGGAACCGGTAAACGCACCGCCCACACACACTATCGAGGCCCAGAGACGCCCAGACTCACCTCAGCCCGCCGCAGCAGCAGCAGCAGCAGCACCTGTGGCACCTGTCATCACCACGACGGCGGCCCAGGTCCACGCGGGACCGCATGCTCCAACGGCGGCGCTGGTGACGCCCTCCTCACCAGTGACGGCAGAACGGCGGCCCAGCACTCCTCCACTGATCCAGAACCTCTTAGACTTCCCGATCGAGGTTAGTTTCAACTCTGACACCCTCTCCCCCGACACGCCACAGTCGGCAGGGGGCTCACAGCAGGTGGTTTCACCCACTCCGTCTTCCCAGCTGCCCCGGCCACAGAGACTGAACTTTCGTAGACCACAGTTCACGATAGAACTTTCACCCAGCTCGTCGTCAGTGGCTTCAGCAGAGGCAGCAGCAGCAGCAGAGACGGAGACGGAGGAGGCAGCAGCAACAGCGCCATCATCAGCAGCGCCATCACCGCAGACACCTCCACCGGCGGCAGCGACGCCCTCAATATCTGCTGTATGGTCCTTCGCACCGCGTAATCCGTGTGTGGCCCCGAACACGGACGAGGTGGAGTTCTCCCAGAGGAACCTGGAGGAGCTGGTGCAGCAGGAGGCGAGAGAGCCGTGGTCCCAGATGCAGAGGGACGTGAGGCACGTTCCCTTAACACCCATCAGCACCACCAGGTTGAGGACAGCGGTGCAGACCCAGCTGATCCGGCCGGTGGCCACTCCCACTTCCGGCCTGCAGACACCGCAGGGAGCTCAGCGACCATGCAGACACCAGTCCACCGCGCGGAAGGCACAGGATTGGAGTCTCCATGTGACCAGGAAGTGGCTCATCATTGGAGACTCCAATGTGTACAAACTGCCAGCCCACAACATCGAGGATCTGCAGGTGGATGCTTTTCCAGGGGGCACCTTCAGGAACGCAGATCTCCTGATGAACAAGACGACCTCTGAGGTCACGGTGCAGAAGGTCATTTTGGCCTTCGGCATCAACAACCGTGTCCAAAAAACGCAGGAGACGGCCATCAAACAGCTGCAGAGGGCCCTCCGAAGCGTTAGACTGACTTTTCCATCTGCTGACGTTTTTGTGCCACAGGTCAACTTCTCCGGAGATCTTCCCCCGAAGGAGAAACTGCGCCTCACACATCTGAACACTGCTATTGCGAGAATGTGTGAGTACATCCCAGCGCTGCCAGCAGGTCTCTTTCACACAGGTCCGGATCACATCCACTGGACCCGAGCCACAGCTGCCCGCATATTTGACAATTGGGTTCACTACTTAAACTAATTGTCCCCATAAACCTGCCTACTCAGGAGGGGGATAAGTTAGTCATCAACCTCACTAAGCACTTTAAACTCACTGAAGCACAGCGCACTCTCCTTGGCAGGGGGTTAAATTTCATTCCCACTAAGGGAACTAATAAACAGATTGTAGAGCAGAGCCGCTTTGATCTACAGCAGTATCACAGGAGGTTAAAGCTGGCGGCTTATTTTGAAAACTCGAGAGAGTGTGAACGACTCCCGTTCATTTATAAATCGTCCTGGGCTCCTGTACAGGCACAAATACCACACACCATAACTGCTCTAATACAATCAGACATTCGGTATTTTAACACACGCTTCAAAATTCACCACGTGCCGCCTAACCTCAGTAGGGAGGAAGTGCGGGCACTTGATGAACTAGTTAATAACAAACACATAGTTATTAAACCAGCAGATAAGGGCAGCTCTATAGTGATCTTGGACAGGGAGCAATATTTATGGGAAGGCTACAGACAGCTTAATGATCCCAAATACTACACCAAATTGACCCACCCCATTTATCCAAACACTGTCCCGATTGTAAATAAAATCATCCTAACTCTACATGAGAAGAAGTTCATTAATCTGAAACAAAAGCATTATTTAATGGGTGACGCTGTACCTAGAGCCAGATTATTCTATATGCTGCCCAAAATACACAAGGACCCTGCCAAGTGGAGTAAACCACATGAAATCCCTCCCGGCAGGCCCATCGTGTCTGACTGCAGCAGTGAGACTTATCACACTGCAGAGTACCTCGACCACTTTTTGAATCCTCTGTCGACCACACACCCGAGTTACATAAAGGACACGTACCACTTTGTAGAGATAATTAAAAGACTCCGCATTCCGGACAACTCAATTTTATTCACCATAGATATTGATAGTCTCTATACAAACATTGACATAAAAGAAGGCATGCAGGCCGTTAAGAATTCATTTCGGAAACACCCCGACAAAAAGCGACCAGAAAAAGAATTATTACAGTTACTGGAGATCAATCTGACCCAAAATGATTTTGAATTTAATGGGGAATTTTTCCTTCAAATCAAGGGTACAGCGATGGGGAAGAAGTTTGCTCCCGCATACGCTAACATTTTTATGGCTGAGTGGGAGGAATCAGTCCTGAAAATATGTCCTAAAAAGCCACTGCATTATTATAGATATTTGGACGACATCTGGGGTGTGTGGCCCCACTCGAGGGAGGATTTTGAAGTGTTTCTGTGCACCCTCAACAATCACAATCAGTCTATTAAAATCAAATCCACCGACAATTTGACTTCTGTTGACTTTCTGGACACCACAACGTTTAAAAGTAACACATTTAAGGAAACCCACACATTGGACATTAAGGTATTTTTTAAGGAGACAGACACACATGCTCTGCTCTTCAAGACCAGCTTCCACCCAAAGCACACATATGCTGGCTTAATCAAATCCCAACTGTTGAGGTTTCACAGAATATGCAGCAGAGAAGAGGATTTCCGTGTTGCAGTCGGGGTGCTCTTTCACGCTTTGTCCACCAGGGGGTACTCTAGGACCTTTCTTAGAAAATGCCAGAGGTCATTTCTAGAGAAGAAGCCTATTACTGTGGGCTCCAGTCTCCCCTTTGTCACCACATATTCACCTTCTACTATGGCATTGGTCAGAGGATGCAGAAGGAGATTCCTCTCCCACACCACAGGGTCTTCTGTCCTGCAGGACCACAGGATCATCCCGGCCTACAGGAGAAACAAGAATTTACTGGACTATCTGGTAAAGGCCAAATTAAAACCTCTGCACAGCACTAAGGGGAGAGGTCAGAGTGATGCCTTTTATAAACACAGAAAATGGCTGCAAAGCCACAGCACGGGAGACGTTTTCCTGAACTCAGCCAGGGGAAACACCAAGTCTAAGAACTGTGTTTACCTCATCACGTGTGTACAATGTGGATTACAATATGTGGGGGAGACGGGGAACACCATCGCGACCCGCTTCACACAACACAAACACAACATCATTAAAAAGAAAAAAACACTGACGCCACTTGTGGCACATTTTATTTCGCACGGTTGGAAATCTGTGTCTGTGTGTGTGATCCAGATGAACCCCGGATGGAGCGCTCCCCAGAGGAGGAGAGCGGAGAGGGGCTGGATCAATAAATTAAAAACCAGGTATCCTAAGGGCTTAAATGAGGACTAAGAGCTGCGGGCTGTGAGGCAGTGCTGGACAGTGCACAGATGGTCCTGCTCGCAGGTCCATCCAAAACTATTTATTCCCTAACCGGCCCGTGCCGCCTGCTGAGCAGCCTGCGGTCTCTACGGTTCTCTCATACAGCCCACCCTGTTATTTGGTCCTAAACACAACCACTTCATAACCCATGCCTAAACCTAATCCTTTACAGCCTACCCGGTTATTTTATCCTAAACACAACCACTCCATAACCTATGCCTAATCTTAACCCTTCATCATGTGTGGTGGCACTGTAAATATTTCTGCTTATTGAAAAAAATGTGTGTATTATTCATATTCATTACTGTTTCTAATTTTAATAATTCAATGTATGATGTTTGCTGATGTTATTATCATGTTTATGCGTTATTACTAAGTGATTCATGTTTCTGGTTTCGACGATGCTGGTATTTCGGATTGTGAGACGGGTGCATTGAACGTCTCACTGTATGCGATGCACCTAGAGATTCGTAGTTCAGCGCAGCTATTGGTCAGCTACACCGGGGAGGGGAAAGGTCACGGCCGCCATATTGGCGACGCCCTAGCCGGACCGTCATATCACCGAGCTGACCAGAGCGACAACAACAGCGCGCATCTTTAGCTCACACTTTTTACAAGTTTTATAGCCTGAGGAAGGATATTCTTTATATCCGAAACGTTGCTAAACTGTTTAAACTTGTTCCGTTTATTGTTTTATTTTTGTTGTTATTGTTCCAGTTAATAAAAGGTAAAAAGAACAACTTTTCCTTCGCCTTTTTTTTCGTGGCTAGTGAACACGAGGCTTCACTAGCTAGCGACATGTACGGGCGTGGCCGGGAGGATGAAGGCGAGTGGACGCTGGTGCAGTACGGCAGACGCGGTAGGCGCCGCAATCAGCACGCTCCGCCACAGGACCAGCGCCGAGCCCCGCAACAGTTCCAGCCGCAACAGCCCCGCTTTCAGCAGAACGCACCGCCACGTTTCCAGCGACAGCAGCCCCGTTATCCACGCGACACCTACGCGAACGCTGTCCGGAGACCCGCGGATCGGGGAGGCGCCCCGCGGTGGCGCTATGATGGCGGCCAGGATGACAGGTACACGGGACGTCCCGCTAACCGCGGTCCCCGTCCAAGACCCGCACAGCCCCGGTCCTTTGACTCCCGCTTTCAACGCGCCCCCTATAATAATAATAGCAATAGCAATAACAACGTAAATAGCAATAACACACGGTACCAGCGAAACCAGAACCAGAACAATGAGGGCGCTCAGAATAGGCCCAGATCTGACGACCCACTTTTCACTGTTAAATGCCGGATCCTCCATAAGATCATTAAAGCGGCACATCACTTTTCTAACATTGTTATAACACATCCACCGGTCACGATCTCTAGAATGACCCAGCAGTTAGCCGCATTCATTAAGCCAGCTATTCCCAACACGGCCACGCAGATGCTTATTGACGGCAACGCTAAGAACTGGGAGCACACTGCGTTGGTCATTTTACAGGACCACTATGAGTCTGTGATAAAGGAGGAAATCCGGAACCTTCACAGACTCAATAGTCCTGAGTGGAGTGACCCGTTCGAGGTGGCGGCGGCCTGGGCCAAAAGGCAGTTTGGCCGCAGACTCGGCCCGGACACATTAAAAGAGGCCAGAGAGACAATTGTGGACTGGATGGCCGGTCTGGCGGTAGATGAGCCAATACAGGCCCCTGCAGCGGCGGCGCCGGCGACAACAGCAGCACCAGCGGCCCAGACTGACCCGGCGAGTCATCCCCTGAGGCGAGTGAGACCTGTGACCAGAGCGGAACCGGTAAACGCACCGCCCACACACACTATCGAGGCCCAGAGACGCCCAGACTCACCTCAGCCCGCCGCAGCAGCAGCAGCAGCAGCACCTGTGGCACCTGTCATCACCACGACGGCGGCCCAGGTCCACGCGGGACCGCATGCTCCAACGGCGGCGCTGGTGACGCCCTCCTCACCAGTGACGGCAGAACGGCGGCCCAGCACTCCTCCACTGATCCAGAACCTCTTAGACTTCCCGATCGAGGTTAGTTTCAACTCTGACACCCTCTCCCCCGACACGCCACAGTCGGCAGGGGGCTCACAGCAGGTGGTTTCACCCACTCCGTCTTCCCAGCTGCCCCGGCCACAGAGACTGAACTTTCGTAGACCACAGTTCACGATAGAACTTTCACCCAGCTCGTCGTCAGTGGCTTCAGCAGAGGCAGCAGCAGCAGCAGAGACGGAGACGGAGGAGGCAGCAGCAACAGCGCCATCATCAGCAGCGCCATCACCGCAGACACCTCCACCGGCGGCAGCGACGCCCTCAATATCTGCTGTATGGTCCTTCGCACCGCGTAATCCGTGTGTGGCCCCGAACACGGACGAGGTGGAGTTCTCCCAGAGGAACCTGGAGGAGCTGGTGCAGCAGGAGGCGAGAGAGCCGTGGTCCCAGATGCAGAGGGACGTGAGGCACGTTCCCTTAACACCCATCAGCACCACCAGGTTGAGGACAGCGGTGCAGACCCAGCTGATCCGGCCGGTGGCCACTCCCACTTCCGGCCTGCAGACACCGCAGGGAGCTCAGCGACCATGCAGACACCAGTCCACCGCGCGGAAGGCACAGGATTGGAGTCTCCATGTGACCAGGAAGTGGCTCATCATTGGAGACTCCAATGTGTACAAACTGCCAGCCCACAACATCGAGGATCTGCAGGTGGATGCTTTTCCAGGGGGCACCTTCAGGAACGCAGATCTCCTGATGAACAAGACGACCTCTGAGGTCACGGTGCAGAAGGTCATTTTGGCCTTCGGCATCAACAACCGTGTCCAAAAAACGCAGGAGACGGCCATCAAACAGCTGCAGAGGGCCCTCCGAAGCGTTAGACTGACTTTTCCATCTGCTGACGTTTTTGTGCCACAGGTCAACTTCTCCGGAGATCTTCCCCCGAAGGAGAAACTGCGCCTCACACATCTGAACACTGCTATTGCGAGAATGTGTGAGTACATCCCAGCGCTGCCAGCAGGTCTCTTTCACACAGGTCCGGATCACATCCACTGGACCCGAGCCACAGCTGCCCGCATATTTGACAATTGGGTTCACTACTTAAACTAATTGTCCCCATAAACCTGCCTACTCAGGAGGGGGATAAGTTAGTCATCAACCTCACTAAGCACTTTAAACTCACTGAAGCACAGCGCACTCTCCTTGGCAGGGGGTTAAATTTCATTCCCACTAAGGGAACTAATAAACAGATTGTAGAGCAGAGCCGCTTTGATCTACAGCAGTATCACAGGAGGTTAAAGCTGGCGGCTTATTTTGAAAACTCGAGAGAGTGTGAACGACTCCCGTTCATTTATAAATCGTCCTGGGCTCCTGTACAGGCACAAATACCACACACCATAACTGCTCTAATACAATCAGACATTCGGTATTTTAACACACGCTTCAAAATTCACCACGTGCCGCCTAACCTCAGTAGGGAGGAAGTGCGGGCACTTGATGAACTAGTTAATAACAAACACATAGTTATTAAACCAGCAGATAAGGGCAGCTCTATAGTGATCTTGGACAGGGAGCAATATTTATGGGAAGGCTACAGACAGCTTAATGATCCCAAATACTACACCAAATTGACCCACCCCATTTATCCAAACACTGTCCCGATTGTAAATAAAATCATCCTAACTCTACATGAGAAGAAGTTCATTAATCTGAAACAAAAGCATTATTTAATGGGTGACGCTGTACCTAGAGCCAGATTATTCTATATGCTGCCCAAAATACACAAGGACCCTGCCAAGTGGAGTAAACCACATGAAATCCCTCCCGGCAGGCCCATCGTGTCTGACTGCAGCAGTGAGACTTATCACACTGCAGAGTACCTCGACCACTTTTTGAATCCTCTGTCGACCACACACCCGAGTTACATAAAGGACACGTACCACTTTGTAGAGATAATTAAAAGACTCCGCATTCCGGACAACTCAATTTTATTCACCATAGATATTGATAGTCTCTATACAAACATTGACATAAAAGAAGGCATGCAGGCCGTTAAGAATTCATTTCGGAAACACCCCGACAAAAAGCGACCAGAAAAAGAATTATTACAGTTACTGGAGATCAATCTGACCCAAAATGATTTTGAATTTAATGGGGAATTTTTCCTTCAAATCAAGGGTACAGCGATGGGGAAGAAGTTTGCTCCCGCATACGCTAACATTTTTATGGCTGAGTGGGAGGAATCAGTCCTGAAAATATGTCCTAAAAAGCCACTGCATTATTATAGATATTTGGACGACATCTGGGGTGTGTGGCCCCACTCGAGGGAGGATTTTGAAGTGTTTCTGTGCACCCTCAACAATCACAATCAGTCTATTAAAATCAAATCCACCGACAATTTGACTTCTGTTGACTTTCTGGACACCACAACGTTTAAAAGTAACACATTTAAGGAAACCCACACATTGGACATTAAGGTATTTTTTAAGGAGACAGACACACATGCTCTGCTCTTCAAGACCAGCTTCCACCCAAAGCACACATATGCTGGCTTAATCAAATCCCAACTGTTGAGGTTTCACAGAATATGCAGCAGAGAAGAGGATTTCCGTGTTGCAGTCGGGGTGCTCTTTCACGCTTTGTCCACCAGGGGGTACTCTAGGACCTTTCTTAGAAAATGCCAGAGGTCATTTCTAGAGAAGAAGCCTATTACTGTGGGCTCCAGTCTCCCCTTTGTCACCACATATTCACCTTCTACTATGGCATTGGTCAGAGGATGCAGAAGGAGATTCCTCTCCCACACCACAGGGTCTTCTGTCCTGCAGGACCACAGGATCATCCCGGCCTACAGGAGAAACAAGAATTTACTGGACTATCTGGTAAAGGCCAAATTAAAACCTCTGCACAGCACTAAGGGGAGAGGTCAGAGTGATGCCTTTTATAAACACAGAAAATGGCTGCAAAGCCACAGCACGGGAGACGTTTTCCTGAACTCAGCCAGGGGAAACACCAAGTCTAAGAACTGTGTTTACCTCATCACGTGTGTACAATGTGGATTACAATATGTGGGGGAGACGGGGAACACCATCGCGACCCGCTTCACACAACACAAACACAACATCATTAAAAAGAAAAAAACACTGACGCCACTTGTGGCACATTTTATTTCGCACGGTTGGAAATCTGTGTCTGTGTGTGTGATCCAGATGAACCCCGGATGGAGCGCTCCCCAGAGGAGGAGAGCGGAGAGGGGCTGGATCAATAAATTAAAAACCAGGTATCCTAAGGGCTTAAATGAGGACTAAGAGCTGCGGGCTGTGAGGCAGTGCTGGACAGTGCACAGATGGTCCTGCTCGCAGGTCCATCCAAAACTATTTATTCCCTAACCGGCCCGTGCCGCCTGCTGAGCAGCCTGCGGTCTCTACGGTTCTCTCATACAGCCCACCCTGTTATTTGGTCCTAAACACAACCACTTCATAACCCATGCCTAAACCTAATCCTTTACAGCCTACCCGGTTATTTTATCCTAAACACAACCACTCCATAACCTATGCCTAATCTTAACCCTTCATCATGTGTGGTGGCACTGTAAATATTTCTGCTTATTGAAAAAAATGTGTGTATTATTCATATTCATTACTGTTTCTAATTTTAATAATTCAATGTATGATGTTTGCTGATGTTATTATCATGTTTATGCGTTATTACTAAGTGATTCATGTTTCTGGTTTCGACGATGCTGGTATTTCGGATTGTGAGACGGGTGCATTGAACGTCTCACTGTATGCGATGCACCTAGAGATTCGTAGTTCAGCGCAGCTATTGGTCAGCTACACCGGGGAGGGGAAAGGTCACGGCCGCCATATTGGCGACGCCCTAGCCGGACCGTCATATCACCGAGCTGACCAGAGCGACAACAACAGCGCGCATCTTTAGCTCACACTTTTTACAAGTTTTATAGCCTGAGGAAGGATATTCTTTATATCCGAAACGTTGCTAAACTGTTTAAACTTGTTCCGTTTATTGTTTTATTTTTGTTGTTATTGTTCCAGTTAATAAAAGGTAAAAAGAACAACTTTTCCTTCGCCTTTTTTTTCGTGGCTAGTGAACACGAGGCTTCACTAGCTAGCGACATGTACGGGCGTGGCCGGGAGGATGAAGGCGAGTGGACGCTGGTGCAGTACGGCAGACGCGGTAGGCGCCGCAATCAGCACGCTCCGCCACAGGACCAGCGCCGAGCCCCGCAACAGTTCCAGCCGCAACAGCCCCGCTTTCAGCAGAACGCACCGCCACGTTTCCAGCGACAGCAGCCCCGTTATCCACGCGACACCTACGCGAACGCTGTCCGGAGACCCGCGGATCGGGGAGGCGCCCCGCGGTGGCGCTATGATGGCGGCCAGGATGACAGGTACACGGGACGTCCCGCTAACCGCGGTCCCCGTCCAAGACCCGCACAGCCCCGGTCCTTTGACTCCCGCTTTCAACGCGCCCCCTATAATAATAATAGCAATAGCAATAACAACGTAAATAGCAATAACACACGGTACCAGCGAAACCAGAACCAGAACAATGAGGGCGCTCAGAATAGGCCCAGATCTGACGACCCACTTTTCACTGTTAAATGCCGGATCCTCCATAAGATCATTAAAGCGGCACATCACTTTTCTAACATTGTTATAACACATCCACCGGTCACGATCTCTAGAATGACCCAGCAGTTAGCCGCATTCATTAAGCCAGCTATTCCCAACACGGCCACGCAGATGCTTATTGACGGCAACGCTAAGAACTGGGAGCACACTGCGTTGGTCATTTTACAGGACCACTATGAGTCTGTGATAAAGGAGGAAATCCGGAACCTTCACAGACTCAATAGTCCTGAGTGGAGTGACCCGTTCGAGGTGGCGGCGGCCTGGGCCAAAAGGCAGTTTGGCCGCAGACTCGGCCCGGACACATTAAAAGAGGCCAGAGAGACAATTGTGGACTGGATGGCCGGTCTGGCGGTAGATGAGCCAATACAGGCCCCTGCAGCGGCGGCGCCGGCGACAACAGCAGCACCAGCGGCCCAGACTGACCCGGCGAGTCATCCCCTGAGGCGAGTGAGACCTGTGACCAGAGCGGAACCGGTAAACGCACCGCCCACACACACTATCGAGGCCCAGAGACGCCCAGACTCACCTCAGCCCGCCGCAGCAGCAGCAGCAGCAGCACCTGTGGCACCTGTCATCACCACGACGGCGGCCCAGGTCCACGCGGGACCGCATGCTCCAACGGCGGCGCTGGTGACGCCCTCCTCACCAGTGACGGCAGAACGGCGGCCCAGCACTCCTCCACTGATCCAGAACCTCTTAGACTTCCCGATCGAGGTTAGTTTCAACTCTGACACCCTCTCCCCCGACACGCCACAGTCGGCAGGGGGCTCACAGCAGGTGGTTTCACCCACTCCGTCTTCCCAGCTGCCCCGGCCACAGAGACTGAACTTTCGTAGACCACAGTTCACGATAGAACTTTCACCCAGCTCGTCGTCAGTGGCTTCAGCAGAGGCAGCAGCAGCAGCAGAGACGGAGACGGAGGAGGCAGCAGCAACAGCGCCATCATCAGCAGCGCCATCACCGCAGACACCTCCACCGGCGGCAGCGACGCCCTCAATATCTGCTGTATGGTCCTTCGCACCGCGTAATCCGTGTGTGGCCCCGAACACGGACGAGGTGGAGTTCTCCCAGAGGAACCTGGAGGAGCTGGTGCAGCAGGAGGCGAGAGAGCCGTGGTCCCAGATGCAGAGGGACGTGAGGCACGTTCCCTTAACACCCATCAGCACCACCAGGTTGAGGACAGCGGTGCAGACCCAGCTGATCCGGCCGGTGGCCACTCCCACTTCCGGCCTGCAGACACCGCAGGGAGCTCAGCGACCATGCAGACACCAGTCCACCGCGCGGAAGGCACAGGATTGGAGTCTCCATGTGACCAGGAAGTGGCTCATCATTGGAGACTCCAATGTGTACAAACTGCCAGCCCACAACATCGAGGATCTGCAGGTGGATGCTTTTCCAGGGGGCACCTTCAGGAACGCAGATCTCCTGATGAACAAGACGACCTCTGAGGTCACGGTGCAGAAGGTCATTTTGGCCTTCGGCATCAACAACCGTGTCCAAAAAACGCAGGAGACGGCCATCAAACAGCTGCAGAGGGCCCTCCGAAGCGTTAGACTGACTTTTCCATCTGCTGACGTTTTTGTGCCACAGGTCAACTTCTCCGGAGATCTTCCCCCGAAGGAGAAACTGCGCCTCACACATCTGAACACTGCTATTGCGAGAATGTGTGAGTACATCCCAGCGCTGCCAGCAGGTCTCTTTCACACAGGTCCGGATCACATCCACTGGACCCGAGCCACAGCTGCCCGCATATTTGACAATTGGGTTCACTACTTAAACTAATTGTCCCCATAAACCTGCCTACTCAGGAGGGGGATAAGTTAGTCATCAACCTCACTAAGCACTTTAAACTCACTGAAGCACAGCGCACTCTCCTTGGCAGGGGGTTAAATTTCATTCCCACTAAGGGAACTAATAAACAGATTGTAGAGCAGAGCCGCTTTGATCTACAGCAGTATCACAGGAGGTTAAAGCTGGCGGCTTATTTTGAAAACTCGAGAGAGTGTGAACGACTCCCGTTCATTTATAAATCGTCCTGGGCTCCTGTACAGGCACAAATACCACACACCATAACTGCTCTAATACAATCAGACATTCGGTATTTTAACACACGCTTCAAAATTCACCACGTGCCGCCTAACCTCAGTAGGGAGGAAGTGCGGGCACTTGATGAACTAGTTAATAACAAACACATAGTTATTAAACCAGCAGATAAGGGCAGCTCTATAGTGATCTTGGACAGGGAGCAATATTTATGGGAAGGCTACAGACAGCTTAATGATCCCAAATACTACACCAAATTGACCCACCCCATTTATCCAAACACTGTCCCGATTGTAAATAAAATCATCCTAACTCTACATGAGAAGAAGTTCATTAATCTGAAACAAAAGCATTATTTAATGGGTGACGCTGTACCTAGAGCCAGATTATTCTATATGCTGCCCAAAATACACAAGGACCCTGCCAAGTGGAGTAAACCACATGAAATCCCTCCCGGCAGGCCCATCGTGTCTGACTGCAGCAGTGAGACTTATCACACTGCAGAGTACCTCGACCACTTTTTGAATCCTCTGTCGACCACACACCCGAGTTACATAAAGGACACGTACCACTTTGTAGAGATAATTAAAAGACTCCGCATTCCGGACAACTCAATTTTATTCACCATAGATATTGATAGTCTCTATACAAACATTGACATAAAAGAAGGCATGCAGGCCGTTAAGAATTCATTTCGGAAACACCCCGACAAAAAGCGACCAGAAAAAGAATTATTACAGTTACTGGAGATCAATCTGACCCAAAATGATTTTGAATTTAATGGGGAATTTTTCCTTCAAATCAAGGGTACAGCGATGGGGAAGAAGTTTGCTCCCGCATACGCTAACATTTTTATGGCTGAGTGGGAGGAATCAGTCCTGAAAATATGTCCTAAAAAGCCACTGCATTATTATAGATATTTGGACGACATCTGGGGTGTGTGGCCCCACTCGAGGGAGGATTTTGAAGTGTTTCTGTGCACCCTCAACAATCACAATCAGTCTATTAAAATCAAATCCACCGACAATTTGACTTCTGTTGACTTTCTGGACACCACAACGTTTAAAAGTAACACATTTAAGGAAACCCACACATTGGACATTAAGGTATTTTTTAAGGAGACAGACACACATGCTCTGCTCTTCAAGACCAGCTTCCACCCAAAGCACACATATGCTGGCTTAATCAAATCCCAACTGTTGAGGTTTCACAGAATATGCAGCAGAGAAGAGGATTTCCGTGTTGCAGTCGGGGTGCTCTTTCACGCTTTGTCCACCAGGGGGTACTCTAGGACCTTTCTTAGAAAATGCCAGAGGTCATTTCTAGAGAAGAAGCCTATTACTGTGGGCTCCAGTCTCCCCTTTGTCACCACATATTCACCTTCTACTATGGCATTGGTCAGAGGATGCAGAAGGAGATTCCTCTCCCACACCACAGGGTCTTCTGTCCTGCAGGACCACAGGATCATCCCGGCCTACAGGAGAAACAAGAATTTACTGGACTATCTGGTAAAGGCCAAATTAAAACCTCTGCACAGCACTAAGGGGAGAGGTCAGAGTGATGCCTTTTATAAACACAGAAAATGGCTGCAAAGCCACAGCACGGGAGACGTTTTCCTGAACTCAGCCAGGGGAAACACCAAGTCTAAGAACTGTGTTTACCTCATCACGTGTGTACAATGTGGATTACAATATGTGGGGGAGACGGGGAACACCATCGCGACCCGCTTCACACAACACAAACACAACATCATTAAAAAGAAAAAAACACTGACGCCACTTGTGGCACATTTTATTTCGCACGGTTGGAAATCTGTGTCTGTGTGTGTGATCCAGATGAACCCCGGATGGAGCGCTCCCCAGAGGAGGAGAGCGGAGAGGGGCTGGATCAATAAATTAAAAACCAGGTATCCTAAGGGCTTAAATGAGGACTAAGAGCTGCGGGCTGTGAGGCAGTGCTGGACAGTGCACAGATGGTCCTGCTTGCAGGTCCATCAAAAACTATTTATTCCCTAACCCTAACCCTAACCCTAACCCTAACCCTAACCAGCCAGTGCCTCGCCGGTCTGGGTCCTGTCTTCGCTGGACGTCTGTGCGGTCCCCGATGTTCCTGTCCCTAAGCCTAACCACAGAGGTTTTAAGCCCTAATCACAACCACAGTGACTCACCTGCAATCCACTAACATGGACTATTTCCTACTTTAATATGTATTCCTGCTATTAGGATTCTTCATCTGTGTGTACAATACTGTTTGCAATTATTTAAGAGACAAAGTTAACTCCCAGAATGTTATGCATATTTATAAACAGGACGTAGCTCAAAATGAAGCACAATTTGATTCCTAGTAATGTTTGCAACTCTGGTGAAGGTATGACAAATGTATAATTATTATAATGCACTGTATTGATAACGCCAATAGGGATGACTTTATGCTTGAAGGCAACATTGAAGGGCAATGGACCCATTCTTCAGTGGTTTGTATCTATCAGGGTGTTTTTAGATGAGACACCGGAAGGTGACCGGATGTCGTCATACCCAGCTCTATTCTCATTGGCTCCGCTTCTTCTTCTCTCTCTCTCTCCTGGACCGTTGGTGGAGTAACATCTCCCCGTCCTTGGCTCCCGTTATGTAGCCGCTAACTGCTGTTTATTGTCCCTGAAGAAGACCTAAACCTGGTCGAAACGTTGGATGTACAGTAAGACGATTCTCATGTTTTGTCGGGCTCAAGAAAAATAAACGGCAAAGAACAATCCTTTCTCCGTTTTTTTTGCTAAAAGCTAAGTCATGCTGGAGCTAAATGCTAATGCTAAGCGGGCCCATAAGCTAACTGAGGCTATCCTAGCACAGCCCGCTAGCGAGTCCATAGACATTGAGGCGTACTACGCACAACATGAGGCGAACGCGAATGCGGCACGACGTATGACGATGCAATAACATCGAAGCAAGGGGACCGGAGAGAGGAGAGAGACGACGCACACACGATGACCTGCTAACCGAGCCACGCCGCTGAGACCGCTCCAGGTGCAGCGTCAGCTAAACCGCAACACGGACGGCTGCTGATGAAGGTGACGGCTTCGTGTTTACTTTTAACAAATAAATAACAGTTTAATAATAGAAAACTGGAGGCTGGAGACGGAGGACAACAGGAGGCTGCGTGGATGTTCGGGACTGCGGGACCTGTCCGGTTTGATGGACCGTGCACCGACAGTGGTCTTCGGACCGCTGTCCCAACCCTTTCACCCCTAACCAGCCAGTGCCTCGCCGGTCTGGGTCCTGTCTTCGCTGGACGTCTGTGCGGTCCCCGATGTTCCTGTCCCTAAGCCTAACCACAGAGGTTTTAAGCCCTAATCACAACCACAGTGACTCACCTGCAATCCACTAACATGGACTATTTCCTACTTTAATATGTATTCCTGCTATTAGGATTCTTCATCTGTGTGTACAATACTGTTTGCAATTATTTAAGAGACAAAGTTAACTCCCAGAATGTTATGCATATTTATAAACAGGACGTAGCTCAAAATGAAGCACAATTTGATTCCTAGTAATGTTTGCAACTCTGGTGAAGGTATGACAAATGTATAATTATTATAATGCACTGTATTGATAACGCCAATAGGGATGACTTTATGCTTGAAGGCAACATTGAAGGGCAATGGACCCATTCTTCAGTGGTTTGTATCTATCAGGGTGTTTTTAGATGAGACACCGGAAGGTGACCGGATGTCGTCATACCCAGCTCTATTCTCATTGGCTCCGCTTCTTCTTCTCTCTCTCTCTCCTGGACCGTTGGTGGAGTAACATCTCCCCGTCCTTGGCTCCCGTTATGTAGCCGCTAACTGCTGTTTATTGTCCCTGAAGAAGACCTAAACCTGGTCGAAACGTTGGATGTACAGTAAGACGATTCTCATGTTTTGTCGGGCTCAAGAAAAATAAACGGCAAAGAACAATCCTTTCTCCGTTTTTTTTGCTAAAAGCTAAGTCATGCTGGAGCTAAATGCTAATGCTAAGCGGGCCCATAAGCTAACTGAGGCTATCCTAGCACAGCCCGCTAGCGAGTCCATAGACATTGAGGCGTACTACGCACAACATGAGGCGAACGCGAATGCGGCACGACGTATGACGATGCAATAACATCGAAGCAAGGGGACCGGAGAGAGGAGAGAGACGACGCACACACGATGACCTGCTAACCGAGCCACGCCGCTGAGACCGCTCCAGGTGCAGCGTCAGCTAAACCGCAACACGGACGGCTGCTGATGAAGGTGACGGCTTCGTGTTTACTTTTAACAAATAAATAACAGTTTAATAATAGAAAACTGGAGGCTGGAGACGGAGGACAACAGGAGGCTGCGTGGATGTTCGGGACTGCGGGACCTGTCCGGTTTGATGGACCGTGCACCGACAGTGGTCTTCGGACCGCAATAAAATGTTGTTTTACTTTTATTTATTTTTTTTCATATTATTCTTCATCTTATATTCCTTTCTTTTGATCATTTCTCTTATTTTACAATACACAATTAACCCTTTTGAAGGTTTTACACAAACAAGTACAATCTCATCCCTATTTGTGTTCCTCGCCCCCTTGGGCCCCCTTCATCCCATGCCACCTGATGGAAGAATGAGCTGGACCAATCCTACTCACGCTGAGGGATGTCCAGCCCCCAAACTTTTCTTTTTAAACCACTGCTGATCAGGTGGCCCCCTCACATTCTCCTGAAGAAGCCTACACGGCGAAACGTCGGGATTTTATCCTCTTAGTGTTTTATCTTTTTACCTTTCCTTTACCAAAAACTGTTACTTGGTTTTTAAACCACTTTTTATTTTTTCCAAGGAATGGATTTTACCTCACTTTTTTAACAATGGAACCTCCTGGGTATTGACGCTGAACGGTGAGTCCCACAAACAATCTTTTTTCAAGGTGTGCACACCAGAGACTCACTTTTTAACCTTACTTTAAAGCCTCTTTTACCCCAACCCTGAACAGTAATACGGTCTTTTTATGAAGTTTTGAACCTGAGGGGGATAAGCCTATTTCTCCTGCACGGCCTCCCCCTCCCACTTTTTAACACCCTGGTTTTTTAAAGGTTTACTTCAAACAGCAACGAAAAAATCATTTTAAGACCTGTAAGTTCCACCTTCCTTTTTTTCACGCCTGATTATTTTTTCTTGCTTCCTTAATTGTGTATGGTATTTTATTCCTTTATTGATTTCTGGTTTTTTATCTCCTCCATTTTTTATTGTTAATAAAAGTATCTTTTTCTGGTTGTCTCCCCTGCTTTTCCTGTGGATCAAACCGGTTTCAACCTTGTCACTTTTCGGCCATCTTTCCCCTCACTCACCCCATTACCCTTTTTTCTTCCCCCTTTCCCCCTTTTCTTTCCTCCCCTTTCCGGCTCTTAACCATGTCCCTTCCCCTCCAAAACCGCTTTTCTCTGCTGGGTTCTCCTCCCGGGTTGAGAGGGGGTGGGGGCCTTTGCCATGGCCCTCGACCCCTTCTCCCCCTTTCAGGGAGAACCCTACATAAGGCACACACACATAATCGCCCTACACGTATCACCCATAACCCTGGACCTCTTCTGCCTTTGATGAGTTTAACACCACTTACACATAGTCTTCCTACACACATTTCATCTCCTCTGGGGCCGAGAAGTGAAGAGGGTCCCAACCATGGCCCTCGTCCCCTCCTCCCCAACCTAAGGAGAAATCCGCGAACCACACATAGTTTACCTGCAGACACATTTTTATTAGCCAAACTCTACTTTAAACTATTACAGGCCATTCATCACACAGAAATTCTGGACACTACACTCAACACCCATACATTCCCACAGGGCATGATGAGACAGGTAATTCGCCTTTCCTCCTTCATCAAGCCCTCTTCACCCAATGACATCACCCGCACCAAGATCAAAGAAAACACAGACACCTGGATGACCAACAATATGCACATTCTCCGCCAACATTATCAGTCCGTCATCTCTGGAGGTTTGGAGAACCTCCCTCCCTTTAACCCAATCCCCTTCAATAAAGCGATCCAGTGGGGGAGATCGAGGTATGGGAGGAAGCTCACCTCCTCCTCGATTAACACACTGCGGGAGACCATCACCAACCCGGCTGCGGAGGAGGTGCCTTCCCCTCCCCGACTCTCCCCCCTGGAGTACCCTCCCCTTCCTGAAGCGTCCAACTCTCCTTGTTTACACCATTTAGGTCAACGACCCCCCACCCCTCTCACCCTCTGTAATACCAAACTGCCTTCCCCCATCATCACTCTACCCATCACTTCACTGATCCCTCCACCCCCTTCCACGCCCCCCTCCCTCTCCAACACCCCCTTACCTCGTCTTAACTCTCCAGTCCCTCCTATTTCCTCTTTATTCCCCCCTCTCCCCCTTTCACCTGATGGAGACCTCTGTACTTCCCCTAAAGGCGCGGACAACCCCACCAGGACTCCTCCACCCACTCTCAGGCGGAACCCAGAAAGAACAGTTAAAGTCATGGTGCATCCTCTCTCCCAGAGAGTAGTCCAACGCCTTACTCGGAGAGCTATTCGTCCTGGTGCCCCCCCCGCGCCTTCACCCACCACTCCCCCCGTACACATAGACACTTCACACCCCCTCACCCTCCCTTACAATAATGTTGCTCTCCCATGTAGTAACACCATCTCTTTTCTCTCTTCAGAAACACTTCAACAGCAGAGGGAGCCGGAGCAGGTTGTCATCGGTCCTGCTGATGACCAGATAACAACTGAGGCGGGCGTTGAAAATAACATGATGATGGCAGGGACAGTCGGTCCAACACTGACCTCAATCCCACCACCTGAAACGCCCGCCACCGATTCCAGCAGTGACCTCTTGACACCATCCGGCCCCCCACCACGTACAGAACCATATAAACACGGCAAAACCTTTCAGAAGGCCAAGTTCTGGTCGTTGGAGGTCTCTAAGAAGGTGGTCGTGATCGGGGACTCGAACCTGGCCCGCATCCCTTCTTTCTCAGACCCCGACATCCAAATAGATAGCTATCCTGGTGCAAGCTTTAAGAATATTTTCGACATCCTCTTCAAACTCACCCCTCACCCAGAGACCACTCAGGTCATCCTTTCTGTAGGAATAATCAACTGCCTCTCCCTCAACACCACCGTCACCATCTCCAAGAACCTGGCTCTATTATGGAGAACTGCTAAAGCCAAATTCCCCAACGCAACCATTCACATTCCCATCATTAATTTTTCACCACACTTACCACCCAATACACGTTCACTCCTCAATCACCTCAACACCATCCTTGCCAACAAGTATAACTTTATCCCGGAAATAAACCCCCTTCTCTTTCAGGTCACCCCGGATCACATACATTGGACACCCCAGACGGCGGAGATGATCTTCCAGTACTGGAAAACACATTTAAACTGCTGAAGGGGGAGGAATGTGACCACACATCTCCCCCTCTTACAAACATCACTAACCTTTGCTCTGCCCTCTCCCTCACACCCACACAGTTGGAGATTTTGGAAAAAGGACTCACCTTCATCCCCACTCCCAAACCTCCAACCCGGCCGGAGCTCAGGGGGGATCTCCACACTTTTCACAGGAGGCTTAAACTGCTAGATCACTTCTGGGGAGCCCCGAGGCGGGAGCCTGTACCCTTTACCGGACCGTCCTCCTGGGAACCGTCCCCAAACACCATCTCACCAGAAATCAACCAACTCATTCAGGACAACTTGCTAGCACTGACAAAATGGAGCCCCCATATGCACACACAGTCCAACATTAGCTTACAACACAAACACATTCTTAAAACATTGGGCAATAGCAAACACATAGTCATCAAACCAGCGGACAAAGGGGGCCAAATAGTTTTACAGGACAGACATAATTACATATTAGAAGCAGACAGACAATTAAAAAACCACACATATTATGCACCACTCACACATTCATTACAAATAGCTACACAACATTTAATTCGAGACATCACACATAGCCTTTTAAACAATCATTATATCAACTCAAAACAGAAACAGTATTTGGACGGTCCGGAGGAACCCAGGCCCCGCCTCTTCTACTTGCTCCCCAAGATTCATAAGCCTCCGGAAACCTGGACGGTCCCCTTTGTTGTTCCGGTCGGCCGCCCCATAGTCAGCGATTGCGGTTCCGAGTCCTACAATACCACAGAATACATTGATCATTATATCAACCCTCTCTCCAAATTACACCCCAGTTATCTTAAAGACACATATCAATTCGTCCAGATAATCAATAATGTTAAAGTACCCGGTCATAGTTTTCTTTTCTCCATAGACATAGACTCCCTCTACACAAATATTGAAACTTCATTAGGCCTCATTGCCATTCAGGACATTTTTAAACAGCACCCCGACCCGGCCAGACCAGATAAAGAACTGTTGCAACTACTACACATCACCCTGACTCGGAACGATTTCTCATTTAATAACAAATATTATCTCCAGTTGTGTGGGTGCGCTATGGGCCGGAAGTATTCCCCGGCCTATGCGGATATATACCTGGCCCATTGGGAGAGAGCAGCCTTCACCAAACTCCAATACAAGCCCCTCATCTACTTCCGGTACTTGGACGACATCTTCGGCGTCTGGGACCACACTGAGGAACAGTTTCACACATTTTTGGACACTTTAAATGCACATCACCCTAAAATCAAACTCAAACACAACCTTCAACATCTGGCAGTTGAGTTCCTTGATACGATTGCCTTCTTTCGGACCTCCGACGACCAGACCAAAACTCTGGCCACTAAGGTATACTTTAAAGACACGGACCGTCACGCCCTTTTACACAAATCGAGTTACCACCCCAAACACACGTACAGAGGTCTCATCAAATCCCAGTTGATCCGGTTCCACAGGATTTGCACCCTCCCTGCCCATGTGGAGGAGGCAACCGTCACCCTTTTTAAAGCATTGAGGTCCAGGGGCTACTCGAGGCGCTTCCTTAGAACGATCAAGGCGGAGGTTGCCGAATCCTTCAGGAGCGGCGACAGCAACCAACAACCACCAACCCAGTCCCTCGTCCCTCTGGTTCTAACTTATAATAGCTGCACGCACAAGTTCTTGAAGACCGTGAAGCAGAACTTCCAGGGGACGAGGGAACGCTGTGCCGCACTGGAGGACACTCGTGTGATCTCCGCCTTTCGCCGGAACAAGAACCTTAAGGATTTCCTGGTTCACACTAATTTAAATAAAAAAGAAAATAAAAAGGAAGCGTCTCGAGAATCGGAGATCTGTTTTATTCGTCTTCCCCACATTTTTAACCCCCAGTCTAGAATTGGCTACAACATCGGGCAGGTCCTACGACCTGTTGACTGTAACGTCATCTATGCCATCAGGTGCGGGACCTGCCACAAGCTGTATGTGGGGGAGACCAAGAATGAACTGCACCTCCGCATAAAGCAGCATTTTAACTTGATCAAGAGTGGCAAAGGCACCAGCGTCCTTTATAATCATTTTAAACTCCATGGCTCGCTTGGCCTCCACAGTTTGGGCCTCGAGGGCAGCAGGCAGTGGAGCACAACACAACGGCAAGCGGCAGAGAGGAGATGGATCCACAGACTGGGAACTATAGACCCCTTTGGCCTCAATGAGAAGTACTAACCCAGTCTGTCTTTTAACTTCCCACCCCCCTACACTCCTAATTAACTTGCCCCCCTCCTTTTTCCAAACCACTCACCTTTTAACCTTCCTTCTGGAGTCTCCCTTGCAGGACGAATTGAAAGCCGACCTATACATTTGGAAGGAACCCTTGGATAAACTTTAACACCCTTACGGCACTTATCCTCCCCCAGTGTTCCCGTTTTTTGCATGTTTTCTTACCTTCCCCATCCCTTGAGCACTTTTGTCTCAATATGAATTCTTTCTACTTCCATTTTTTTATATATATTTTATATTTATTTATTCTTTTTATATATTCATTTATTTATATATTTATCCTTATCTATATTTATTTATCTTTTATAAATCTTTTTTTCCTAGATGTGGTGTATTTAACTTATTTTCCTGACATGTGAATATTTAGCTATTTATTTATTTATTTATTTTTTTAAATCTAGATGTGGTGTATTTGTACTATGCATATGAATTTTAAATGGCCTTCTTTTCTCAGGGAACACCGGTGTTTCAGTTTATCTTTCTTTTTCCCATTCCACTCATATTCCTTCCCCCACCAAAACAGCCCCCCTCCCCTTTCTTTTTTCTTCCCCCCCCCCCCCCCTCCCTTTTAGCTCACATTCTTATCTCTTTTTATCCCTTATTTTTGACGATTTATTTCCCTCCCTCTCCTCCTGCCCAGCCACCACTGCCTCTGCCAGCCTATTATACAGCCTTGTTTTATTCCTCATTTTTTCCCCCCTTCTTTTTAAACCTCTCCCCCTGCTTTTTATCTGTTTTATTCCAGTTTTAATTTTTCTAAAAAAAACCCCTTTTTAACCATGGTCCCCCTTGTGCCAGTACCCCCGTGGCCCCCTTCGGAGGACCGCGTTCACCACACAACCTAACCCTAACCCTAACCCTAACCCTAACCCTAACCCTAACCCCCTAACCCTAACCCTAACCCTAACCCTAACCCTAACCCTAACCCTAACCCTAACCCTATGCTTGAAGGCAACATTGAAGGGCAATGGACCCATTCTTCAGTGGTTTGTATCTATCAGGGTGTTTTTAGATGAGACACCGGAAGGTGACCGGATGTCGTCATACCCAGCTCTATTCTCATTGGCTCCGCTTCTTCTTCTCTCTCTCTCTCCTGGACCGTTGGTGGAGTAACATCTCCCCGTCCTTGGCTCCCGTTATGTAGCCGCTAACTGCTGTTTATTGTCCCTGAAGAAGACCTAAACCTGGTCGAAACGTTGGATGTACAGTAAGACGATTCTCATGTTTTGTCGGGCTCAAGAAAAATAAACGGCAAAGAACAATCCTTTCTCCGTTTTTTTTGCTAAAAGCTAAGTCATGCTGGAGCTAAATGCTAATGCTAAGCGGGCCCATAAGCTAACTGAGGCTATCCTAGCACAGCCCGCTAGCGAGTCCATAGACATTGAGGCGTACTACGCACAACATGAGGCGAACGCGAATGCGGCACGACGTATGACGATGCAATAACATCGAAGCAAGGGGACCGGAGAGAGGAGAGAGACGACGCACACACGATGACCTGCTAACCGAGCCACGCCGCTGAGACCGCTCCAGGTGCAGCGTCAGCTAAACCGCAACACGGACGGCTGCTGATGAAGGTGACGGCTTCGTGTTTACTTTTAACAAATAAATAACAGTTTAATAATAGAAAACTGGAGGCTGGAGACGGAGGACAACAGGAGGCTGCGTGGATGTTCGGGACTGCGGGACCTGTCCGGTTTGATGGACCGTGCACCGACAGTGGTCTTCGGACCGCTGTCCCAACCCTTTCACCCCTAACCAGCCAGTGCCTCGCCGGTCTGGGTCCTGTCTTCGCTGGACGTCTGTGCGGTCCCCGATGTTCCTGTCCCTAAGCCTAACCACAGAGGTTTTAAGCCCTAATCACAACCACAGTGACTCACCTGCAATCCACTAACATGGACTATTTCCTACTTTAATATGTATTCCTGCTATTAGGATTCTTCATCTGTGTGTACAATACTGTTTGCAATTATTTAAGAGACAAAGTTAACTCCCAGAATGTTATGCATATTTATAAACAGGACGTAGCTCAAAATGAAGCACAATTTGATTCCTAGTAATGTTTGCAACTCTGGTGAAGGTATGACAAATGTATAATTATTATAATGCACTGTATTGATAACGCCAATAGGGATGACTTTATGCTTGAAGGCAACATTGAAGGGCAATGGACCCATTCTTCAGTGGTTTGTATCTATCAGGGTGTTTTTAGATGAGACACCGGAAGGTGACCGGATGTCGTCATACCCAGCTCTATTCTCATTGGCTCCGCTTCTTCTTCTCTCTCTCTCTCCTGGACCGTTGGTGGAGTAACATCTCCCCGTCCTTGGCTCCCGTTATGTAGCCGCTAACTGCTGTTTATTGTCCCTGAAGAAGACCTAAACCTGGTCGAAACGTTGGATGTACAGTAAGACGATTCTCATGTTTTGTCGGGCTCAAGAAAAATAAACGGCAAAGAACAATCCTTTCTCCGTTTTTTTTGCTAAAAGCTAAGTCATGCTGGAGCTAAATGCTAATGCTAAGCGGGCCCATAAGCTAACTGAGGCTATCCTAGCACAGCCCGCTAGCGAGTCCATAGACATTGAGGCGTACTACGCACAACATGAGGCGAACGCGAATGCGGCACGACGTATGACGATGCAATAACATCGAAGCAAGGGGACCGGAGAGAGGAGAGAGACGACGCACACACGATGACCTGCTAACCGAGCCACGCCGCTGAGACCGCTCCAGGTGCAGCGTCAGCTAAACCGCAACACGGACGGCTGCTGATGAAGGTGACGGCTTCGTGTTTACTTTTAACAAATAAATAACAGTTTAATAATAGAAAACTGGAGGCTGGAGACGGAGGACAACAGGAGGCTGCGTGGATGTTCGGGACTGCGGGACCTGTCCGGTTTGATGGACCGTGCACCGACAGTGGTCTTCGGACCGCTGTCCCAACCCTTTCACCCCTAACCAGCCAGTGCCTCGCCGGTCTGGGTCCTGTCTTCGCTGGACGTCTGTGCGGTCCCCGATGTTCCTGTCCCTAAGCCTAACCACAGAGGTTTTAAGCCCTAATCACAACCACAGTGACTCACCTGCAATCCACTAACATGGACTATTTCCTACTTTAATATGTATTCCTGCTATTAGGATTCTTCATCTGTGTGTACAATACTGTTTGCAATTATTTAAGAGACAAAGTTAACTCCCAGAATGTTATGCATATTTATAAACAGGACGTAGCTCAAAATGAAGCACAATTTGATTCCTAGTAATGTTTGCAACTCTGGTGAAGGTATGACAAATGTATAATTATTATAATGCACTGTATTGATAACGCCAATAGGGATGACTTTATGCTTGAAGGCAACATTGAAGGGCAATGGACCCATTCTTCAGTGGTTTGTATCTATCAGGGTGTTTTTAGATGAGACACCGGAAGGTGACCGGATGTCGTCATACCCAGCTCTATTCTCATTGGCTCCGCTTCTTCTTCTCTCTCTCTCTCCTGGACCGTTGGTGGAGTAACATCTCCCCGTCCTTGGCTCCCGTTATGTAGCCGCTAACTGCTGTTTATTGTCCCTGAAGAAGACCTAAACCTGGTCGAAACGTTGGATGTACAGTAAGACGATTCTCATGTTTTGTCGGGCTCAAGAAAAATAAACGGCAAAGAACAATCCTTTCTCCGTTTTTTTTGCTAAAAGCTAAGTCATGCTGGAGCTAAATGCTAATGCTAAGCGGGCCCATAAGCTAACTGAGGCTATCCTAGCACAGCCCGCTAGCGAGTCCATAGACATTGAGGCGTACTACGCACAACATGAGGCGAACGCGAATGCGGCACGACGTATGACGATGCAATAACATCGAAGCAAGGGGACCGGAGAGAGGAGAGAGACGACGCACACACGATGACCTGCTAACCGAGCCACGCCGCTGAGACCGCTCCAGGTGCAGCGTCAGCTAAACCGCAACACGGACGGCTGCTGATGAAGGTGACGGCTTCGTGTTTACTTTTAACAAATAAATAACAGTTTAATAATAGAAAACTGGAGGCTGGAGACGGAGGACAACAGGAGGCTGCGTGGATGTTCGGGACTGCGGGACCTGTCCGGTTTGATGGACCGTGCACCGACAGTGGTCTTCGGACCGCTGTCCCAACCCTTTCACCCCTAACCAGCCAGTGCCTCGCCGGTCTGGGTCCTGTCTTCGCTGGACGTCTGTGCGGTCCCCGATGTTCCTGTCCCTAAGCCTAACCACAGAGGTTTTAAGCCCTAATCACAACCACAGTGACTCACCTGCAATCCACTAACATGGACTATTTCCTACTTTAATATGTATTCCTGCTATTAGGATTCTTCATCTGTGTGTACAATACTGTTTGCAATTATTTAAGAGACAAAGTTAACTCCCAGAATGTTATGCATATTTATAAACAGGACGTAGCTCAAAATGAAGCACAATTTGATTCCTAGTAATGTTTGCAACTCTGGTGAAGGTATGACAAATGTATAATTATTATAATGCACTGTATTGATAACGCCAATAGGGATGACTTTATGCTTGAAGGCAACATTGAAGGGCAATGGACCCATTCTTCAGTGGTTTGTATCTATCAGGGTGTTTTTAGATGAGACACCGGAAGGTGACCGGATGTCGTCATACCCAGCTCTATTCTCATTGGCTCCGCTTCTTCTTCTCTCTCTCTCTCCTGGACCGTTGGTGGAGTAACATCTCCCCGTCCTTGGCTCCCGTTATGTAGCCGCTAACTGCTGTTTATTGTCCCTGAAGAAGACCTAAACCTGGTCGAAACGTTGGATGTACAGTAAGACGATTCTCATGTTTTGTCGGGCTCAAGAAAAATAAACGGCAAAGAACAATCCTTTCTCCGTTTTTTTTGCTAAAAGCTAAGTCATGCTGGAGCTAAATGCTAATGCTAAGCGGGCCCATAAGCTAACTGAGGCTATCCTAGCACAGCCCGCTAGCGAGTCCATAGACATTGAGGCGTACTACGCACAACATGAGGCGAACGCGAATGCGGCACGACGTATGACGATGCAATAACATCGAAGCAAGGGGACCGGAGAGAGGAGAGAGACGACGCACACACGATGACCTGCTAACCGAGCCACGCCGCTGAGACCGCTCCAGGTGCAGCGTCAGCTAAACCGCAACACGGACGGCTGCTGATGAAGGTGACGGCTTCGTGTTTACTTTTAACAAATAAATAACAGTTTAATAATAGAAAACTGGAGGCTGGAGACGGAGGACAACAGGAGGCTGCGTGGATGTTCGGGACTGCGGGACCTGTCCGGTTTGATGGACCGTGCACCGACAGTGGTCTTCGGACCGCTGTCCCAACCCTTTCACCCCTAACCAGCCAGTGCCTCGCCGGTCTGGGTCCTGTCTTCGCTGGACGTCTGTGCGGTCCCCGATGTTCCTGTCCCTAAGCCTAACCACAGAGGTTTTAAGCCCTAATCACAACCACAGTGACTCACCTGCAATCCACTAACATGGACTATTTCCTACTTTAATATGTATTCCTGCTATTAGGATTCTTCATCTGTGTGTACAATACTGTTTGCAATTATTTAAGAGACAAAGTTAACTCCCAGAATGTTATGCATATTTATAAACAGGACGTAGCTCAAAATGAAGCACAATTTGATTCCTAGTAATGTTTGCAACTCTGGTGAAGGTATGACAAATGTATAATTATTATAATGCACTGTATTGATAACGCCAATAGGGATGACTTTATGCTTGAAGGCAACATTGAAGGGCAATGGACCCATTCTTCAGTGGTTTGTATCTATCAGGGTGTTTTTAGATGAGACACCGGAAGGTGACCGGATGTCGTCATACCCAGCTCTATTCTCATTGGCTCCGCTTCTTCTTCTCTCTCTCTCTCCTGGACCGTTGGTGGAGTAACATCTCCCCGTCCTTGGCTCCCGTTATGTAGCCGCTAACTGCTGTTTATTGTCCCTGAAGAAGACCTAAACCTGGTCGAAACGTTGGATGTACAGTAAGACGATTCTCATGTTTTGTCGGGCTCAAGAAAAATAAACGGCAAAGAACAATCCTTTCTCCGTTTTTTTTGCTAAAAGCTAAGTCATGCTGGAGCTAAATGCTAATGCTAAGCGGGCCCATAAGCTAACTGAGGCTATCCTAGCACAGCCCGCTAGCGAGTCCATAGACATTGAGGCGTACTACGCACAACATGAGGCGAACGCGAATGCGGCACGACGTATGACGATGCAATAACATCGAAGCAAGGGGACCGGAGAGAGGAGAGAGACGACGCACACACGATGACCTGCTAACCGAGCCACGCCGCTGAGACCGCTCCAGGTGCAGCGTCAGCTAAACCGCAACACGGACGGCTGCTGATGAAGGTGACGGCTTCGTGTTTACTTTTAACAAATAAATAACAGTTTAATAATAGAAAACTGGAGGCTGGAGACGGAGGACAACAGGAGGCTGCGTGGATGTTCGGGACTGCGGGACCTGTCCGGTTTGATGGACCGTGCACCGACAGTGGTCTTCGGACCGCTGTCCCAACCCTTTCACCCCTAACCAGCCAGTGCCTCGCCGGTCTGGGTCCTGTCTTCGCTGGACGTCTGTGCGGTCCCCGATGTTCCTGTCCCTAAGCCTAACCACAGAGGTTTTAAGCCCTAATCACAACCACAGTGACTCACCTGCAATCCACTAACATGGACTATTTCCTACTTTAATATGTATTCCTGCTATTAGGATTCTTCATCTGTGTGTACAATACTGTTTGCAATTATTTAAGAGACAAAGTTAACTCCCAGAATGTTATGCATATTTATAAACAGGACGTAGCTCAAAATGAAGCACAATTTGATTCCTAGTAATGTTTGCAACTCTGGTGAAGGTATGACAAATGTATAATTATTATAATGCACTGTATTGATAACGCCAATAGGGATGACTTTATGCTTGAAGGCAACATTGAAGGGCAATGGACCCATTCTTCAGTGGTTTGTATCTATCAGGGTGTTTTTAGATGAGACACCGGAAGGTGACCGGATGTCGTCATACCCAGCTCTATTCTCATTGGCTCCGCTTCTTCTTCTCTCTCTCTCTCCTGGACCGTTGGTGGAGTAACATCTCCCCGTCCTTGGCTCCCGTTATGTAGCCGCTAACTGCTGTTTATTGTCCCTGAAGAAGACCTAAACCTGGTCGAAACGTTGGATGTACAGTAAGACGATTCTCATGTTTTGTCGGGCTCAAGAAAAATAAACGGCAAAGAACAATCCTTTCTCCGTTTTTTTTGCTAAAAGCTAAGTCATGCTGGAGCTAAATGCTAATGCTAAGCGGGCCCATAAGCTAACTGAGGCTATCCTAGCACAGCCCGCTAGCGAGTCCATAGACATTGAGGCGTACTACGCACAACATGAGGCGAACGCGAATGCGGCACGACGTATGACGATGCAATAACATCGAAGCAAGGGGACCGGAGAGAGGAGAGAGACGACGCACACACGATGACCTGCTAACCGAGCCACGCCGCTGAGACCGCTCCAGGTGCAGCGTCAGCTAAACCGCAACACGGACGGCTGCTGATGAAGGTGACGGCTTCGTGTTTACTTTTAACAAATAAATAACAGTTTAATAATAGAAAACTGGAGGCTGGAGACGGAGGACAACAGGAGGCTGCGTGGATGTTCGGGACTGCGGGACCTGTCCGGTTTGATGGACCGTGCACCGACAGTGGTCTTCGGACCGCTGTCCCAACCCTTTCACCCCTAACCAGCCAGTGCCTCGCCGGTCTGGGTCCTGTCTTCGCTGGACGTCTGTGCGGTCCCCGATGTTCCTGTCCCTAAGCCTAACCACAGAGGTTTTAAGCCCTAATCACAACCACAGTGACTCACCTGCAATCCACTAACATGGACTATTTCCTACTTTAATATGTATTCCTGCTATTAGGATTCTTCATCTGTGTGTACAATACTGTTTGCAATTATTTAAGAGACAAAGTTAACTCCCAGAATGTTATGCATATTTATAAACAGGACGTAGCTCAAAATGAAGCACAATTTGATTCCTAGTAATGTTTGCAACTCTGGTGAAGGTATGACAAATGTATAATTATTATAATGCACTGTATTGATAACGCCAATAGGGATGACTTTATGCTTGAAGGCAACATTGAAGGGCAATGGACCCATTCTTCAGTGGTTTGTATCTATCAGGGTGTTTTTAGATGAGACACCGGAAGGTGACCGGATGTCGTCATACCCAGCTCTATTCTCATTGGCTCCGCTTCTTCTTCTCTCTCTCTCTCCTGGACCGTTGGTGGAGTAACATCTCCCCGTCCTTGGCTCCCGTTATGTAGCCGCTAACTGCTGTTTATTGTCCCTGAAGAAGACCTAAACCTGGTCGAAACGTTGGATGTACAGTAAGACGATTCTCATGTTTTGTCGGGCTCAAGAAAAATAAACGGCAAAGAACAATCCTTTCTCCGTTTTTTTTGCTAAAAGCTAAGTCATGCTGGAGCTAAATGCTAATGCTAAGCGGGCCCATAAGCTAACTGAGGCTATCCTAGCACAGCCCGCTAGCGAGTCCATAGACATTGAGGCGTACTACGCACAACATGAGGCGAACGCGAATGCGGCACGACGTATGACGATGCAATAACATCGAAGCAAGGGGACCGGAGAGAGGAGAGAGACGACGCACACACGATGACCTGCTAACCGAGCCACGCCGCTGAGACCGCTCCAGGTGCAGCGTCAGCTAAACCGCAACACGGACGGCTGCTGATGAAGGTGACGGCTTCGTGTTTACTTTTAACAAATAAATAACAGTTTAATAATAGAAAACTGGAGGCTGGAGACGGAGGACAACAGGAGGCTGCGTGGATGTTCGGGACTGCGGGACCTGTCCGGTTTGATGGACCGTGCACCGACAGTGGTCTTCGGACCGCTGTCCCAACCCTTTCACCCCTAACCAGCCAGTGCCTCGCCGGTCTGGGTCCTGTCTTCGCTGGACGTCTGTGCGGTCCCCGATGTTCCTGTCCCTAAGCCTAACCACAGAGGTTTTAAGCCCTAATCACAACCACAGTGACTCACCTGCAATCCACTAACATGGACTATTTCCTACTTTAATATGTATTCCTGCTATTAGGATTCTTCATCTGTGTGTACAATACTGTTTGCAATTATTTAAGAGACAAAGTTAACTCCCAGAATGTTATGCATATTTATAAACAGGACGTAGCTCAAAATGAAGCACAATTTGATTCCTAGTAATGTTTGCAACTCTGGTGAAGGTATGACAAATGTATAATTATTATAATGCACTGTATTGATAACGCCAATAGGGATGACTTTATGCTTGAAGGCAACATTGAAGGGCAATGGACCCATTCTTCAGTGGTTTGTATCTATCAGGGTGTTTTTAGATGAGACACCGGAAGGTGACCGGATGTCGTCATACCCAGCTCTATTCTCATTGGCTCCGCTTCTTCTTCTCTCTCTCTCTCCTGGACCGTTGGTGGAGTAACATCTCCCCGTCCTTGGCTCCCGTTATGTAGCCGCTAACTGCTGTTTATTGTCCCTGAAGAAGACCTAAACCTGGTCGAAACGTTGGATGTACAGTAAGACGATTCTCATGTTTTGTCGGGCTCAAGAAAAATAAACGGCAAAGAACAATCCTTTCTCCGTTTTTTTTGCTAAAAGCTAAGTCATGCTGGAGCTAAATGCTAATGCTAAGCGGGCCCATAAGCTAACTGAGGCTATCCTAGCACAGCCCGCTAGCGAGTCCATAGACATTGAGGCGTACTACGCACAACATGAGGCGAACGCGAATGCGGCACGACGTATGACGATGCAATAACATCGAAGCAAGGGGACCGGAGAGAGGAGAGAGACGACGCACACACGATGACCTGCTAACCGAGCCACGCCGCTGAGACCGCTCCAGGTGCAGCGTCAGCTAAACCGCAACACGGACGGCTGCTGATGAAGGTGACGGCTTCGTGTTTACTTTTAACAAATAAATAACAGTTTAATAATAGAAAACTGGAGGCTGGAGACGGAGGACAACAGGAGGCTGCGTGGATGTTCGGGACTGCGGGACCTGTCCGGTTTGATGGACCGTGCACCGACAGTGGTCTTCGGACCGCTGTCCCAACCCTTTCACCCCTAACCAGCCAGTGCCTCGCCGGTCTGGGTCCTGTCTTCGCTGGACGTCTGTGCGGTCCCCGATGTTCCTGTCCCTAAGCCTAACCACAGAGGTTTTAAGCCCTAATCACAACCACAGTGACTCACCTGCAATCCACTAACATGGACTATTTCCTACTTTAATATGTATTCCTGCTATTAGGATTCTTCATCTGTGTGTACAATACTGTTTGCAATTATTTAAGAGACAAAGTTAACTCCCAGAATGTTATGCATATTTATAAACAGGACGTAGCTCAAAATGAAGCACAATTTGATTCCTAGTAATGTTTGCAACTCTGGTGAAGGTATGACAAATGTATAATTATTATAATGCACTGTATTGATAACGCCAATAGGGATGACTTTATGCTTGAAGGCAACATTGAAGGGCAATGGACCCATTCTTCAGTGGTTTGTATCTATCAGGGTGTTTTTAGATGAGACACCGGAAGGTGACCGGATGTCGTCATACCCAGCTCTATTCTCATTGGCTCCGCTTCTTCTTCTCTCTCTCTCTCCTGGACCGTTGGTGGAGTAACATCTCCCCGTCCTTGGCTCCCGTTATGTAGCCGCTAACTGCTGTTTATTGTCCCTGAAGAAGACCTAAACCTGGTCGAAACGTTGGATGTACAGTAAGACGATTCTCATGTTTTGTCGGGCTCAAGAAAAATAAACGGCAAAGAACAATCCTTTCTCCGTTTTTTTTGCTAAAAGCTAAGTCATGCTGGAGCTAAATGCTAATGCTAAGCGGGCCCATAAGCTAACTGAGGCTATCCTAGCACAGCCCGCTAGCGAGTCCATAGACATTGAGGCGTACTACGCACAACATGAGGCGAACGCGAATGCGGCACGACGTATGACGATGCAATAACATCGAAGCAAGGGGACCGGAGAGAGGAGAGAGACGACGCACACACGATGACCTGCTAACCGAGCCACGCCGCTGAGACCGCTCCAGGTGCAGCGTCAGCTAAACCGCAACACGGACGGCTGCTGATGAAGGTGACGGCTTCGTGTTTACTTTTAACAAATAAATAACAGTTTAATAATAGAAAACTGGAGGCTGGAGACGGAGGACAACAGGAGGCTGCGTGGATGTTCGGGACTGCGGGACCTGTCCGGTTTGATGGACCGTGCACCGACAGTGGTCTTCGGACCGCTGTCCCAACCCTTTCACCCCTAACCAGCCAGTGCCTCGCCGGTCTGGGTCCTGTCTTCGCTGGACGTCTGTGCGGTCCCCGATGTTCCTGTCCCTAAGCCTAACCACAGAGGTTTTAAGCCCTAATCACAACCACAGTGACTCACCTGCAATCCACTAACATGGACTATTTCCTACTTTAATATGTATTCCTGCTATTAGGATTCTTCATCTGTGTGTACAATACTGTTTGCAATTATTTAAGAGACAAAGTTAACTCCCAGAATGTTATGCATATTTATAAACAGGACGTAGCTCAAAATGAAGCACAATTTGATTCCTAGTAATGTTTGCAACTCTGGTGAAGGTATGACAAATGTATAATTATTATAATGCACTGTATTGATAACGCCAATAGGGATGACTTTATGCTTGAAGGCAACATTGAAGGGCAATGGACCCATTCTTCAGTGGTTTGTATCTATCAGGGTGTTTTTAGATGAGACACCGGAAGGTGACCGGATGTCGTCATACCCAGCTCTATTCTCATTGGCTCCGCTTCTTCTTCTCTCTCTCTCTCCTGGACCGTTGGTGGAGTAACATCTCCCCGTCCTTGGCTCCCGTTATGTAGCCGCTAACTGCTGTTTATTGTCCCTGAAGAAGACCTAAACCTGGTCGAAACGTTGGATGTACAGTAAGACGATTCTCATGTTTTGTCGGGCTCAAGAAAAATAAACGGCAAAGAACAATCCTTTCTCCGTTTTTTTTGCTAAAAGCTAAGTCATGCTGGAGCTAAATGCTAATGCTAAGCGGGCCCATAAGCTAACTGAGGCTATCCTAGCACAGCCCGCTAGCGAGTCCATAGACATTGAGGCGTACTACGCACAACATGAGGCGAACGCGAATGCGGCACGACGTATGACGATGCAATAACATCGAAGCAAGGGGACCGGAGAGAGGAGAGAGACGACGCACACACGATGACCTGCTAACCGAGCCACGCCGCTGAGACCGCTCCAGGTGCAGCGTCAGCTAAACCGCAACACGGACGGCTGCTGATGAAGGTGACGGCTTCGTGTTTACTTTTAACAAATAAATAACAGTTTAATAATAGAAAACTGGAGGCTGGAGACGGAGGACAACAGGAGGCTGCGTGGATGTTCGGGACTGCGGGACCTGTCCGGTTTGATGGACCGTGCACCGACAGTGGTCTTCGGACCGCTGTCCCAACCCTTTCACCCCTAACCAGCCAGTGCCTCGCCGGTCTGGGTCCTGTCTTCGCTGGACGTCTGTGCGGTCCCCGATGTTCCTGTCCCTAAGCCTAACCACAGAGGTTTTAAGCCCTAATCACAACCACAGTGACTCACCTGCAATCCACTAACATGGACTATTTCCTACTTTAATATGTATTCCTGCTATTAGGATTCTTCATCTGTGTGTACAATACTGTTTGCAATTATTTAAGAGACAAAGTTAACTCCCAGAATGTTATGCATATTTATAAACAGGACGTAGCTCAAAATGAAGCACAATTTGATTCCTAGTAATGTTTGCAACTCTGGTGAAGGTATGACAAATGTATAATTATTATAATGCACTGTATTGATAACGCCAATAGGGATGACTTTATGCTTGAAGGCAACATTGAAGGGCAATGGACCCATTCTTCAGTGGTTTGTATCTATCAGGGTGTTTTTAGATGAGACACCGGAAGGTGACCGGATGTCGTCATACCCAGCTCTATTCTCATTGGCTCCGCTTCTTCTTCTCTCTCTCTCTCCTGGACCGTTGGTGGAGTAACATCTCCCCGTCCTTGGCTCCCGTTATGTAGCCGCTAACTGCTGTTTATTGTCCCTGAAGAAGACCTAAACCTGGTCGAAACGTTGGATGTACAGTAAGACGATTCTCATGTTTTGTCGGGCTCAAGAAAAATAAACGGCAAAGAACAATCCTTTCTCCGTTTTTTTTGCTAAAAGCTAAGTCATGCTGGAGCTAAATGCTAATGCTAAGCGGGCCCATAAGCTAACTGAGGCTATCCTAGCACAGCCCGCTAGCGAGTCCATAGACATTGAGGCGTACTACGCACAACATGAGGCGAACGCGAATGCGGCACGACGTATGACGATGCAATAACATCGAAGCAAGGGGACCGGAGAGAGGAGAGAGACGACGCACACACGATGACCTGCTAACCGAGCCACGCCGCTGAGACCGCTCCAGGTGCAGCGTCAGCTAAACCGCAACACGGACGGCTGCTGATGAAGGTGACGGCTTCGTGTTTACTTTTAACAAATAAATAACAGTTTAATAATAGAAAACTGGAGGCTGGAGACGGAGGACAACAGGAGGCTGCGTGGATGTTCGGGACTGCGGGACCTGTCCGGTTTGATGGACCGTGCACCGACAGTGGTCTTCGGACCGCTGTCCCAACCCTTTCACCCCTAACCAGCCAGTGCCTCGCCGGTCTGGGTCCTGTCTTCGCTGGACGTCTGTGCGGTCCCCGATGTTCCTGTCCCTAAGCCTAACCACAGAGGTTTTAAGCCCTAATCACAACCACAGTGACTCACCTGCAATCCACTAACATGGACTATTTCCTACTTTAATATGTATTCCTGCTATTAGGATTCTTCATCTGTGTGTACAATACTGTTTGCAATTATTTAAGAGACAAAGTTAACTCCCAGAATGTTATGCATATTTATAAACAGGACGTAGCTCAAAATGAAGCACAATTTGATTCCTAGTAATGTTTGCAACTCTGGTGAAGGTATGACAAATGTATAATTATTATAATGCACTGTATTGATAACGCCAATAGGGATGACTTTATGCTTGAAGGCAACATTGAAGGGCAATGGACCCATTCTTCAGTGGTTTGTATCTATCAGGGTGTTTTTAGATGAGACACCGGAAGGTGACCGGATGTCGTCATACCCAGCTCTATTCTCATTGGCTCCGCTTCTTCTTCTCTCTCTCTCTCCTGGACCGTTGGTGGAGTAACATCTCCCCGTCCTTGGCTCCCGTTATGTAGCCGCTAACTGCTGTTTATTGTCCCTGAAGAAGACCTAAACCTGGTCGAAACGTTGGATGTACAGTAAGACGATTCTCATGTTTTGTCGGGCTCAAGAAAAATAAACGGCAAAGAACAATCCTTTCTCCGTTTTTTTTGCTAAAAGCTAAGTCATGCTGGAGCTAAATGCTAATGCTAAGCGGGCCCATAAGCTAACTGAGGCTATCCTAGCACAGCCCGCTAGCGAGTCCATAGACATTGAGGCGTACTACGCACAACATGAGGCGAACGCGAATGCGGCACGACGTATGACGATGCAATAACATCGAAGCAAGGGGACCGGAGAGAGGAGAGAGACGACGCACACACGATGACCTGCTAACCGAGCCACGCCGCTGAGACCGCTCCAGGTGCAGCGTCAGCTAAACCGCAACACGGACGGCTGCTGATGAAGGTGACGGCTTCGTGTTTACTTTTAACAAATAAATAACAGTTTAATAATAGAAAACTGGAGGCTGGAGACGGAGGACAACAGGAGGCTGCGTGGATGTTCGGGACTGCGGGACCTGTCCGGTTTGATGGACCGTGCACCGACAGTGGTCTTCGGACCGCTGTCCCAACCCTTTCACCCCTAACCAGCCAGTGCCTCGCCGGTCTGGGTCCTGTCTTCGCTGGACGTCTGTGCGGTCCCCGATGTTCCTGTCCCTAAGCCTAACCACAGAGGTTTTAAGCCCTAATCACAACCACAGTGACTCACCTGCAATCCACTAACATGGACTATTTCCTACTTTAATATGTATTCCTGCTATTAGGATTCTTCATCTGTGTGTACAATACTGTTTGCAATTATTTAAGAGACAAAGTTAACTCCCAGAATGTTATGCATATTTATAAACAGGACGTAGCTCAAAATGAAGCACAATTTGATTCCTAGTAATGTTTGCAACTCTGGTGAAGGTATGACAAATGTATAATTATTATAATGCACTGTATTGATAACGCCAATAGGGATGACTTTATGCTTGAAGGCAACATTGAAGGGCAATGGACCCATTCTTCAGTGGTTTGTATCTATCAGGGTGTTTTTAGATGAGACACCGGAAGGTGACCGGATGTCGTCATACCCAGCTCTATTCTCATTGGCTCCGCTTCTTCTTCTCTCTCTCTCTCCTGGACCGTTGGTGGAGTAACATCTCCCCGTCCTTGGCTCCCGTTATGTAGCCGCTAACTGCTGTTTATTGTCCCTGAAGAAGACCTAAACCTGGTCGAAACGTTGGATGTACAGTAAGACGATTCTCATGTTTTGTCGGGCTCAAGAAAAATAAACGGCAAAGAACAATCCTTTCTCCGTTTTTTTTGCTAAAAGCTAAGTCATGCTGGAGCTAAATGCTAATGCTAAGCGGGCCCATAAGCTAACTGAGGCTATCCTAGCACAGCCCGCTAGCGAGTCCATAGACATTGAGGCGTACTACGCACAACATGAGGCGAACGCGAATGCGGCACGACGTATGACGATGCAATAACATCGAAGCAAGGGGACCGGAGAGAGGAGAGAGACGACGCACACACGATGACCTGCTAACCGAGCCACGCCGCTGAGACCGCTCCAGGTGCAGCGTCAGCTAAACCGCAACACGGACGGCTGCTGATGAAGGTGACGGCTTCGTGTTTACTTTTAACAAATAAATAACAGTTTAATAATAGAAAACTGGAGGCTGGAGACGGAGGACAACAGGAGGCTGCGTGGATGTTCGGGACTGCGGGACCTGTCCGGTTTGATGGACCGTGCACCGACAGTGGTCTTCGGACCGCTGTCCCAACCCTTTCACCCCTAACCAGCCAGTGCCTCGCCGGTCTGGGTCCTGTCTTCGCTGGACGTCTGTGCGGTCCCCGATGTTCCTGTCCCTAAGCCTAACCACAGAGGTTTTAAGCCCTAATCACAACCACAGTGACTCACCTGCAATCCACTAACATGGACTATTTCCTACTTTAATATGTATTCCTGCTATTAGGATTCTTCATCTGTGTGTACAATACTGTTTGCAATTATTTAAGAGACAAAGTTAACTCCCAGAATGTTATGCATATTTATAAACAGGACGTAGCTCAAAATGAAGCACAATTTGATTCCTAGTAATGTTTGCAACTCTGGTGAAGGTATGACAAATGTATAATTATTATAATGCACTGTATTGATAACGCCAATAGGGATGACTTTATGCTTGAAGGCAACATTGAAGGGCAATGGACCCATTCTTCAGTGGTTTGTATCTATCAGGGTGTTTTTAGATGAGACACCGGAAGGTGACCGGATGTCGTCATACCCAGCTCTATTCTCATTGGCTCCGCTTCTTCTTCTCTCTCTCTCTCCTGGACCGTTGGTGGAGTAACATCTCCCCGTCCTTGGCTCCCGTTATGTAGCCGCTAACTGCTGTTTATTGTCCCTGAAGAAGACCTAAACCTGGTCGAAACGTTGGATGTACAGTAAGACGATTCTCATGTTTTGTCGGGCTCAAGAAAAATAAACGGCAAAGAACAATCCTTTCTCCGTTTTTTTTGCTAAAAGCTAAGTCATGCTGGAGCTAAATGCTAATGCTAAGCGGGCCCATAAGCTAACTGAGGCTATCCTAGCACAGCCCGCTAGCGAGTCCATAGACATTGAGGCGTACTACGCACAACATGAGGCGAACGCGAATGCGGCACGACGTATGACGATGCAATAACATCGAAGCAAGGGGACCGGAGAGAGGAGAGAGACGACGCACACACGATGACCTGCTAACCGAGCCACGCCGCTGAGACCGCTCCAGGTGCAGCGTCAGCTAAACCGCAACACGGACGGCTGCTGATGAAGGTGACGGCTTCGTGTTTACTTTTAACAAATAAATAACAGTTTAATAATAGAAAACTGGAGGCTGGAGACGGAGGACAACAGGAGGCTGCGTGGATGTTCGGGACTGCGGGACCTGTCCGGTTTGATGGACCGTGCACCGACAGTGGTCTTCGGACCGCTGTCCCAACCCTTTCACCCCTAACCAGCCAGTGCCTCGCCGGTCTGGGTCCTGTCTTCGCTGGACGTCTGTGCGGTCCCCGATGTTCCTGTCCCTAAGCCTAACCACAGAGGTTTTAAGCCCTAATCACAACCACAGTGACTCACCTGCAATCCACTAACATGGACTATTTCCTACTTTAATATGTATTCCTGCTATTAGGATTCTTCATCTGTGTGTACAATACTGTTTGCAATTATTTAAGAGACAAAGTTAACTCCCAGAATGTTATGCATATTTATAAACAGGACGTAGCTCAAAATGAAGCACAATTTGATTCCTAGTAATGTTTGCAACTCTGGTGAAGGTATGACAAATGTATAATTATTATAATGCACTGTATTGATAACGCCAATAGGGATGACTTTATGCTTGAAGGCAACATTGAAGGGCAATGGACCCATTCTTCAGTGGTTTGTATCTATCAGGGTGTTTTTAGATGAGACACCGGAAGGTGACCGGATGTCGTCATACCCAGCTCTATTCTCATTGGCTCCGCTTCTTCTTCTCTCTCTCTCTCCTGGACCGTTGGTGGAGTAACATCTCCCCGTCCTTGGCTCCCGTTATGTAGCCGCTAACTGCTGTTTATTGTCCCTGAAGAAGACCTAAACCTGGTCGAAACGTTGGATGTACAGTAAGACGATTCTCATGTTTTGTCGGGCTCAAGAAAAATAAACGGCAAAGAACAATCCTTTCTCCGTTTTTTTTGCTAAAAGCTAAGTCATGCTGGAGCTAAATGCTAATGCTAAGCGGGCCCATAAGCTAACTGAGGCTATCCTAGCACAGCCCGCTAGCGAGTCCATAGACATTGAGGCGTACTACGCACAACATGAGGCGAACGCGAATGCGGCACGACGTATGACGATGCAATAACATCGAAGCAAGGGGACCGGAGAGAGGAGAGAGACGACGCACACACGATGACCTGCTAACCGAGCCACGCCGCTGAGACCGCTCCAGGTGCAGCGTCAGCTAAACCGCAACACGGACGGCTGCTGATGAAGGTGACGGCTTCGTGTTTACTTTTAACAAATAAATAACAGTTTAATAATAGAAAACTGGAGGCTGGAGACGGAGGACAACAGGAGGCTGCGTGGATGTTCGGGACTGCGGGACCTGTCCGGTTTGATGGACCGTGCACCGACAGTGGTCTTCGGACCGCTGTCCCAACCCTTTCACCCCTAACCAGCCAGTGCCTCGCCGGTCTGGGTCCTGTCTTCGCTGGACGTCTGTGCGGTCCCCGATGTTCCTGTCCCTAAGCCTAACCACAGAGGTTTTAAGCCCTAATCACAACCACAGTGACTCACCTGCAATCCACTAACATGGACTATTTCCTACTTTAATATGTATTCCTGCTATTAGGATTCTTCATCTGTGTGTACAATACTGTTTGCAATTATTTAAGAGACAAAGTTAACTCCCAGAATGTTATGCATATTTATAAACAGGACGTAGCTCAAAATGAAGCACAATTTGATTCCTAGTAATGTTTGCAACTCTGGTGAAGGTATGACAAATGTATAATTATTATAATGCACTGTATTGATAACGCCAATAGGGATGACTTTATGCTTGAAGGCAACATTGAAGGGCAATGGACCCATTCTTCAGTGGTTTGTATCTATCAGGGTGTTTTTAGATGAGACACCGGAAGGTGACCGGATGTCGTCATACCCAGCTCTATTCTCATTGGCTCCGCTTCTTCTTCTCTCTCTCTCTCCTGGACCGTTGGTGGAGTAACATCTCCCCGTCCTTGGCTCCCGTTATGTAGCCGCTAACTGCTGTTTATTGTCCCTGAAGAAGACCTAAACCTGGTCGAAACGTTGGATGTACAGTAAGACGATTCTCATGTTTTGTCGGGCTCAAGAAAAATAAACGGCAAAGAACAATCCTTTCTCCGTTTTTTTTGCTAAAAGCTAAGTCATGCTGGAGCTAAATGCTAATGCTAAGCGGGCCCATAAGCTAACTGAGGCTATCCTAGCACAGCCCGCTAGCGAGTCCATAGACATTGAGGCGTACTACGCACAACATGAGGCGAACGCGAATGCGGCACGACGTATGACGATGCAATAACATCGAAGCAAGGGGACCGGAGAGAGGAGAGAGACGACGCACACACGATGACCTGCTAACCGAGCCACGCCGCTGAGACCGCTCCAGGTGCAGCGTCAGCTAAACCGCAACACGGACGGCTGCTGATGAAGGTGACGGCTTCGTGTTTACTTTTAACAAATAAATAACAGTTTAATAATAGAAAACTGGAGGCTGGAGACGGAGGACAACAGGAGGCTGCGTGGATGTTCGGGACTGCGGGACCTGTCCGGTTTGATGGACCGTGCACCGACAGTGGTCTTCGGACCGCTGTCCCAACCCTTTCACCCCTAACCAGCCAGTGCCTCGCCGGTCTGGGTCCTGTCTTCGCTGGACGTCTGTGCGGTCCCCGATGTTCCTGTCCCTAAGCCTAACCACAGAGGTTTTAAGCCCTAATCACAACCACAGTGACTCACCTGCAATCCACTAACATGGACTATTTCCTACTTTAATATGTATTCCTGCTATTAGGATTCTTCATCTGTGTGTACAATACTGTTTGCAATTATTTAAGAGACAAAGTTAACTCCCAGAATGTTATGCATATTTATAAACAGGACGTAGCTCAAAATGAAGCACAATTTGATTCCTAGTAATGTTTGCAACTCTGGTGAAGGTATGACAAATGTATAATTATTATAATGCACTGTATTGATAACGCCAATAGGGATGACTTTATGCTTGAAGGCAACATTGAAGGGCAATGGACCCATTCTTCAGTGGTTTGTATCTATCAGGGTGTTTTTAGATGAGACACCGGAAGGTGACCGGATGTCGTCATACCCAGCTCTATTCTCATTGGCTCCGCTTCTTCTTCTCTCTCTCTCTCCTGGACCGTTGGTGGAGTAACATCTCCCCGTCCTTGGCTCCCGTTATGTAGCCGCTAACTGCTGTTTATTGTCCCTGAAGAAGACCTAAACCTGGTCGAAACGTTGGATGTACAGTAAGACGATTCTCATGTTTTGTCGGGCTCAAGAAAAATAAACGGCAAAGAACAATCCTTTCTCCGTTTTTTTTGCTAAAAGCTAAGTCATGCTGGAGCTAAATGCTAATGCTAAGCGGGCCCATAAGCTAACTGAGGCTATCCTAGCACAGCCCGCTAGCGAGTCCATAGACATTGAGGCGTACTACGCACAACATGAGGCGAACGCGAATGCGGCACGACGTATGACGATGCAATAACATCGAAGCAAGGGGACCGGAGAGAGGAGAGAGACGACGCACACACGATGACCTGCTAACCGAGCCACGCCGCTGAGACCGCTCCAGGTGCAGCGTCAGCTAAACCGCAACACGGACGGCTGCTGATGAAGGTGACGGCTTCGTGTTTACTTTTAACAAATAAATAACAGTTTAATAATAGAAAACTGGAGGCTGGAGACGGAGGACAACAGGAGGCTGCGTGGATGTTCGGGACTGCGGGACCTGTCCGGTTTGATGGACCGTGCACCGACAGTGGTCTTCGGACCGCTGTCCCAACCCTTTCACCCCTAACCAGCCAGTGCCTCGCCGGTCTGGGTCCTGTCTTCGCTGGACGTCTGTGCGGTCCCCGATGTTCCTGTCCCTAAGCCTAACCACAGAGGTTTTAAGCCCTAATCACAACCACAGTGACTCACCTGCAATCCACTAACATGGACTATTTCCTACTTTAATATGTATTCCTGCTATTAGGATTCTTCATCTGTGTGTACAATACTGTTTGCAATTATTTAAGAGACAAAGTTAACTCCCAGAATGTTATGCATATTTATAAACAGGACGTAGCTCAAAATGAAGCACAATTTGATTCCTAGTAATGTTTGCAACTCTGGTGAAGGTATGACAAATGTATAATTATTATAATGCACTGTATTGATAACGCCAATAGGGATGACTTTATGCTTGAAGGCAACATTGAAGGGCAATGGACCCATTCTTCAGTGGTTTGTATCTATCAGGGTGTTTTTAGATGAGACACCGGAAGGTGACCGGATGTCGTCATACCCAGCTCTATTCTCATTGGCTCCGCTTCTTCTTCTCTCTCTCTCTCCTGGACCGTTGGTGGAGTAACATCTCCCCGTCCTTGGCTCCCGTTATGTAGCCGCTAACTGCTGTTTATTGTCCCTGAAGAAGACCTAAACCTGGTCGAAACGTTGGATGTACAGTAAGACGATTCTCATGTTTTGTCGGGCTCAAGAAAAATAAACGGCAAAGAACAATCCTTTCTCCGTTTTTTTTGCTAAAAGCTAAGTCATGCTGGAGCTAAATGCTAATGCTAAGCGGGCCCATAAGCTAACTGAGGCTATCCTAGCACAGCCCGCTAGCGAGTCCATAGACATTGAGGCGTACTACGCACAACATGAGGCGAACGCGAATGCGGCACGACGTATGACGATGCAATAACATCGAAGCAAGGGGACCGGAGAGAGGAGAGAGACGACGCACACACGATGACCTGCTAACCGAGCCACGCCGCTGAGACCGCTCCAGGTGCAGCGTCAGCTAAACCGCAACACGGACGGCTGCTGATGAAGGTGACGGCTTCGTGTTTACTTTTAACAAATAAATAACAGTTTAATAATAGAAAACTGGAGGCTGGAGACGGAGGACAACAGGAGGCTGCGTGGATGTTCGGGACTGCGGGACCTGTCCGGTTTGATGGACCGTGCACCGACAGTGGTCTTCGGACCGCTGTCCCAACCCTTTCACCCCTAACCAGCCAGTGCCTCGCCGGTCTGGGTCCTGTCTTCGCTGGACGTCTGTGCGGTCCCCGATGTTCCTGTCCCTAAGCCTAACCACAGAGGTTTTAAGCCCTAATCACAACCACAGTGACTCACCTGCAATCCACTAACATGGACTATTTCCTACTTTAATATGTATTCCTGCTATTAGGATTCTTCATCTGTGTGTACAATACTGTTTGCAATTATTTAAGAGACAAAGTTAACTCCCAGAATGTTATGCATATTTATAAACAGGACGTAGCTCAAAATGAAGCACAATTTGATTCCTAGTAATGTTTGCAACTCTGGTGAAGGTATGACAAATGTATAATTATTATAATGCACTGTATTGATAACGCCAATAGGGATGACTTTATGCTTGAAGGCAACATTGAAGGGCAATGGACCCATTCTTCAGTGGTTTGTATCTATCAGGGTGTTTTTAGATGAGACACCGGAAGGTGACCGGATGTCGTCATACCCAGCTCTATTCTCATTGGCTCCGCTTCTTCTTCTCTCTCTCTCTCCTGGACCGTTGGTGGAGTAACATCTCCCCGTCCTTGGCTCCCGTTATGTAGCCGCTAACTGCTGTTTATTGTCCCTGAAGAAGACCTAAACCTGGTCGAAACGTTGGATGTACAGTAAGACGATTCTCATGTTTTGTCGGGCTCAAGAAAAATAAACGGCAAAGAACAATCCTTTCTCCGTTTTTTTTGCTAAAAGCTAAGTCATGCTGGAGCTAAATGCTAATGCTAAGCGGGCCCATAAGCTAACTGAGGCTATCCTAGCACAGCCCGCTAGCGAGTCCATAGACATTGAGGCGTACTACGCACAACATGAGGCGAACGCGAATGCGGCACGACGTATGACGATGCAATAACATCGAAGCAAGGGGACCGGAGAGAGGAGAGAGACGACGCACACACGATGACCTGCTAACCGAGCCACGCCGCTGAGACCGCTCCAGGTGCAGCGTCAGCTAAACCGCAACACGGACGGCTGCTGATGAAGGTGACGGCTTCGTGTTTACTTTTAACAAATAAATAACAGTTTAATAATAGAAAACTGGAGGCTGGAGACGGAGGACAACAGGAGGCTGCGTGGATGTTCGGGACTGCGGGACCTGTCCGGTTTGATGGACCGTGCACCGACAGTGGTCTTCGGACCGCTGTCCCAACCCTTTCACCCCTAACCAGCCAGTGCCTCGCCGGTCTGGGTCCTGTCTTCGCTGGACGTCTGTGCGGTCCCCGATGTTCCTGTCCCTAAGCCTAACCACAGAGGTTTTAAGCCCTAATCACAACCACAGTGACTCACCTGCAATCCACTAACATGGACTATTTCCTACTTTAATATGTATTCCTGCTATTAGGATTCTTCATCTGTGTGTACAATACTGTTTGCAATTATTTAAGAGACAAAGTTAACTCCCAGAATGTTATGCATATTTATAAACAGGACGTAGCTCAAAATGAAGCACAATTTGATTCCTAGTAATGTTTGCAACTCTGGTGAAGGTATGACAAATGTATAATTATTATAATGCACTGTATTGATAACGCCAATAGGGATGACTTTATGCTTGAAGGCAACATTGAAGGGCAATGGACCCATTCTTCAGTGGTTTGTATCTATCAGGGTGTTTTTAGATGAGACACCGGAAGGTGACCGGATGTCGTCATACCCAGCTCTATTCTCATTGCTCCGCTTCTTCTTCTCTCTCTCTCTCCTGGACCGTTGGTGGAGTAACATCTCCCCGTCCTTGGCTCCCGTTATGTAGCCGCTAACTGCTGTTTATTGTCCCTGAAGAAGACCTAAACCTGGTCGAAACGTTGGATGTACAGTAAGACGATTCTCATGTTTTGTCGGGCTCAAGAAAAATAAACGGCAAAGAACAATCCTTTCTCCGTTTTTTTTGCTAAAAGCTAAGTCATGCTGGAGCTAAATGCTAATGCTAAGCGGGCCCATAAGCTAACTGAGGCTATCCTAGCACAGCCCGCTAGCGAGTCCATAGACATTGAGGCGTACTACGCACAACATGAGGCGAACGCGAATGCGGCACGACGTATGACGATGCAATAACATCGAAGCAAGGGGACCGGAGAGAGGAGAGAGACGACGCACACACGATGACCTGCTAACCGAGCCACGCCGCTGAGACCGCTCCAGGTGCAGCGTCAGCTAAACCGCAACACGGACGGCTGCTGATGAAGGTGACGGCTTCGTGTTTACTTTTAACAAATAAATAACAGTTTAATAATAGAAAACTGGAGGCTGGAGACGGAGGACAACAGGAGGCTGCGTGGATGTTCGGGACTGCGGGACCTGTCCGGTTTGATGGACCGTGCACCGACAGTGGTCTTCGGACCGCTGTCCCAACCCTTTCACCCCTAACCAGCCAGTGCCTCGCCGGTCTGGGTCCTGTCTTCGCTGGACGTCTGTGCGGTCCCCGATGTTCCTGTCCCTAAGCCTAACCACAGAGGTTTTAAGCCCTAATCACAACCACAGTGACTCACCTGCAATCCACTAACATGGACTATTTCCTACTTTAATATGTATTCCTGCTATTAGGATTCTTCATCTGTGTGTACAATACTGTTTGCAATTATTTAAGAGACAAAGTTAACTCCCAGAATGTTATGCATATTTATAAACAGGACGTAGCTCAAAATGAAGCACAATTTGATTCCTAGTAATGTTTGCAACTCTGGTGAAGGTATGACAAATGTATAATTATTATAATGCACTGTATTGATAACGCCAATAGGGATGACTTTATGCTTGAAGGCAACATTGAAGGGCAATGGACCCATTCTTCAGTGGTTTGTATCTATCAGGGTGTTTTTAGATGAGACACCGGAAGGTGACCGGATGTCGTCATACCCAGCTCTATTCTCATTGGCTCCGCTTCTTCTTCTCTCTCTCTCTCCTGGACCGTTGGTGGAGTAACATCTCCCCGTCCTTGGCTCCCGTTATGTAGCCGCTAACTGCTGTTTATTGTCCCTGAAGAAGACCTAAACCTGGTCGAAACGTTGGATGTACAGTAAGACGATTCTCATGTTTTGTCGGGCTCAAGAAAAATAAACGGCAAAGAACAATCCTTTCTCCGTTTTTTTTGCTAAAAGCTAAGTCATGCTGGAGCTAAATGCTAATGCTAAGCGGGCCCATAAGCTAACTGAGGCTATCCTAGCACAGCCCGCTAGCGAGTCCATAGACATTGAGGCGTACTACGCACAACATGAGGCGAACGCGAATGCGGCACGACGTATGACGATGCAATAACATCGAAGCAAGGGGACCGGAGAGAGGAGAGAGACGACGCACACACGATGACCTGCTAACCGAGCCACGCCGCTGAGACCGCTCCAGGTGCAGCGTCAGCTAAACCGCAACACGGACGGCTGCTGATGAAGGTGACGGCTTCGTGTTTACTTTTAACAAATAAATAACAGTTTAATAATAGAAAACTGGAGGCTGGAGACGGAGGACAACAGGAGGCTGCGTGGATGTTCGGGACTGCGGGACCTGTCCGGTTTGATGGACCGTGCACCGACAGTGGTCTTCGGACCGCTGTCCCAACCCTTTCACCCCTAACCAGCCAGTGCCTCGCCGGTCTGGGTCCTGTCTTCGCTGGACGTCTGTGCGGTCCCCGATGTTCCTGTCCCTAAGCCTAACCACAGAGGTTTTAAGCCCTAATCACAACCACAGTGACTCACCTGCAATCCACTAACATGGACTATTTCCTACTTTAATATGTATTCCTGCTATTAGGATTCTTCATCTGTGTGTACAATACTGTTTGCAATTATTTAAGAGACAAAGTTAACTCCCAGAATGTTATGCATATTTATAAACAGGACGTAGCTCAAAATGAAGCACAATTTGATTCCTAGTAATGTTTGCAACTCTGGTGAAGGTATGACAAATGTATAATTATTATAATGCACTGTATTGATAACGCCAATAGGGATGACTTTATGCTTGAAGGCAACATTGAAGGGCAATGGACCCATTCTTCAGTGGTTTGTATCTATCAGGGTGTTTTTAGATGAGACACCGGAAGGTGACCGGATGTCGTCATACCCAGCTCTATTCTCATTGGCTCCGCTTCTTCTTCTCTCTCTCTCTCCTGGACCGTTGGTGGAGTAACATCTCCCCGTCCTTGGCTCCCGTTATGTAGCCGCTAACTGCTGTTTATTGTCCCTGAAGAAGACCTAAACCTGGTCGAAACGTTGGATGTACAGTAAGACGATTCTCATGTTTTGTCGGGCTCAAGAAAAATAAACGGCAAAGAACAATCCTTTCTCCGTTTTTTTTGCTAAAAGCTAAGTCATGCTGGAGCTAAATGCTAATGCTAAGCGGGCCCATAAGCTAACTGAGGCTATCCTAGCACAGCCCGCTAGCGAGTCCATAGACATTGAGGCGTACTACGCACAACATGAGGCGAACGCGAATGCGGCACGACGTATGACGATGCAATAACATCGAAGCAAGGGGACCGGAGAGAGGAGAGAGACGACGCACACACGATGACCTGCTAACCGAGCCACGCCGCTGAGACCGCTCCAGGTGCAGCGTCAGCTAAACCGCAACACGGACGGCTGCTGATGAAGGTGACGGCTTCGTGTTTACTTTTAACAAATAAATAACAGTTTAATAATAGAAAACTGGAGGCTGGAGACGGAGGACAACAGGAGGCTGCGTGGATGTTCGGGACTGCGGGACCTGTCCGGTTTGATGGACCGTGCACCGACAGTGGTCTTCGGACCGCTGTCCCAACCCTTTCACCCCTAACCAGCCAGTGCCTCGCCGGTCTGGGTCCTGTCTTCGCTGGACGTCTGTGCGGTCCCCGATGTTCCTGTCCCTAAGCCTAACCACAGAGGTTTTAAGCCCTAATCACAACCACAGTGACTCACCTGCAATCCACTAACATGGACTATTTCCTACTTTAATATGTATTCCTGCTATTAGGATTCTTCATCTGTGTGTACAATACTGTTTGCAATTATTTAAGAGACAAAGTTAACTCCCAGAATGTTATGCATATTTATAAACAGGACGTAGCTCAAAATGAAGCACAATTTGATTCCTAGTAATGTTTGCAACTCTGGTGAAGGTATGACAAATGTATAATTATTATAATGCACTGTATTGATAACGCCAATAGGGATGACTTTATGCTTGAAGGCAACATTGAAGGGCAATGGACCCATTCTTCAGTGGTTTGTATCTATCAGGGTGTTTTTAGATGAGACACCGGAAGGTGACCGGATGTCGTCATACCCAGCTCTATTCTCATTGGCTCCGCTTCTTCTTCTCTCTCTCTCTCCTGGACCGTTGGTGGAGTAACATCTCCCCGTCCTTGGCTCCCGTTATGTAGCCGCTAACTGCTGTTTATTGTCCCTGAAGAAGACCTAAACCTGGTCGAAACGTTGGATGTACAGTAAGACGATTCTCATGTTTTGTCGGGCTCAAGAAAAATAAACGGCAAAGAACAATCCTTTCTCCGTTTTTTTTGCTAAAAGCTAAGTCATGCTGGAGCTAAATGCTAATGCTAAGCGGGCCCATAAGCTAACTGAGGCTATCCTAGCACAGCCCGCTAGCGAGTCCATAGACATTGAGGCGTACTACGCACAACATGAGGCGAACGCGAATGCGGCACGACGTATGACGATGCAATAACATCGAAGCAAGGGGACCGGAGAGAGGAGAGAGACGACGCACACACGATGACCTGCTAACCGAGCCACGCCGCTGAGACCGCTCCAGGTGCAGCGTCAGCTAAACCGCAACACGGACGGCTGCTGATGAAGGTGACGGCTTCGTGTTTACTTTTAACAAATAAATAACAGTTTAATAATAGAAAACTGGAGGCTGGAGACGGAGGACAACAGGAGGCTGCGTGGATGTTCGGGACTGCGGGACCTGTCCGGTTTGATGGACCGTGCACCGACAGTGGTCTTCGGACCGCTGTCCCAACCCTTTCACCCCTAACCAGCCAGTGCCTCGCCGGTCTGGGTCCTGTCTTCGCTGGACGTCTGTGCGGTCCCCGATGTTCCTGTCCCTAAGCCTAACCACAGAGGTTTTAAGCCCTAATCACAACCACAGTGACTCACCTGCAATCCACTAACATGGACTATTTCCTACTTTAATATGTATTCCTGCTATTAGGATTCTTCATCTGTGTGTACAATACTGTTTGCAATTATTTAAGAGACAAAGTTAACTCCCAGAATGTTATGCATATTTATAAACAGGACGTAGCTCAAAATGAAGCACAATTTGATTCCTAGTAATGTTTGCAACTCTGGTGAAGGTATGACAAATGTATAATTATTATAATGCACTGTATTGATAACGCCAATAGGGATGACTTTATGCTTGAAGGCAACATTGAAGGGCAATGGACCCATTCTTCAGTGGTTTGTATCTATCAGGGTGTTTTTAGATGAGACACCGGAAGGTGACCGGATGTCGTCATACCCAGCTCTATTCTCATTGGCTCCGCTTCTTCTTCTCTCTCTCTCTCTCTGGACCGTTGGTGGAGTAACATCTCCCCGTCCTTGGCTCCCGTTATGTAGCCGCTAACTGCTGTTTATTGTCCCTGAAGAAGACCTAAACCTGGTCGAAACGTTGGATGTACAGTAAGACGATTCTCATGTTTTGTCGGGCTCAAGAAAAATAAACGGCAAAGAACAATCCTTTCTCCGTTTTTTTTGCTAAAAGCTAAGTCATGCTGGAGCTAAATGCTAATGCTAAGCGGGCCCATAAGCTAACTGAGGCTATCCTAGCACAGCCCGCTAGCGAGTCCATAGACATTGAGGCGTACTACGCACAACATGAGGCGAACGCGAATGCGGCACGACGTATGACGATGCAATAACATCGAAGCAAGGGGACCGGAGAGAGGAGAGAGACGACGCACACACGATGACCTGCTAACCGAGCCACGCCGCTGAGACCGCTCCAGGTGCAGCGTCAGCTAAACCGCAACACGGACGGCTGCTGATGAAGGTGACGGCTTCGTGTTTACTTTTAACAAATAAATAACAGTTTAATAATAGAAAACTGGAGGCTGGAGACGGAGGACAACAGGAGGCTGCGTGGATGTTCGGGACTGCGGGACCTGTCCGGTTTGATGGACCGTGCACCGACAGTGGTCTTCGGACCGCTGTCCCAACCCTTTCACCCCTAACCAGCCAGTGCCTCGCCGGTCTGGGTCCTGTCTTCGCTGGAACGTCTGTGCGGTCCCCGATGTTCCTGTCCCTAAGCCTAACCACAGAGGTTTTAAGCCCTAATCACAACCACAGTGACTCACCTGCAATCCACTAACATGGACTATTTCCTACTTTAATATGTATTCCTGCTATTAGGATTCTTCATCTGTGTGTACAATACTGTTTGCAATTATTTAAGAGACAAAGTTAACTCCCAGAATGTTATGCATATTTATAAACAGGACGTAGCTCAAAATGAAGCACAATTTGATTCCTAGTAATGTTTGCAACTCTGGTGAAGGTATGACAAATGTATAATTATTATAATGCACTGTATTGATAACGCCAATAGGGATGACTTTATGCTTGAAGGCAACATTGAAGGGCAATGGACCCATTCTTCAGTGGTTTGTATCTATCAGGGTGTTTTTAGATGAGACACCGGAAGGTGACCGGATGTCGTCATACCCAGCTCTATTCTCATTGGCTCCGCTTCTTCTTCTCTCTCTCTCTCCTGGACCGTTGGTGGAGTAACATCTCCCCGTCCTTGGCTCCCGTTATGTAGCCGCTAACTGCTGTTTATTGTCCCTGAAGAAGACCTAAACCTGGTCGAAACGTTGGATGTACAGTAAGACGATTCTCATGTTTTGTCGGGCTCAAGAAAAATAAACGGCAAAGAACAATCCTTTCTCCGTTTTTTTTGCTAAAAGCTAAGTCATGCTGGAGCTAAATGCTAATGCTAAGCGGGCCCATAAGCTAACTGAGGCTATCCTAGCACAGCCCGCTAGCGAGTCCATAGACATTGAGGCGTACTACGCACAACATGAGGCGAACGCGAATGCGGCACGACGTATGACGATGCAATAACATCGAAGCAAGGGGACCGGAGAGAGGAGAGAGACGACGCACACACACGATGACCTGCTAACCGAGCCACGCCGCTGAGACCGCTCCAGGTGCAGCGTCAGCTAAACCGCAACACCGGACGGCTGCTGATGAAGGGTGACGGCTTCGTGGTTTACTTTTAACAAATAAATAACAGTTTAATAATAGAAAACTGGAGGCTGGAGACGGAGGACAACAGGAGGCTGCGTGGATGTTCGGGACTGCGGGACCTGTCCGGTTTGATGGACCGTGCACCGACAGGTGGTCTTCGGACCGCTGTCCCAACCCTTTCACCCCTAACCAGCCAGTGCCCTCGCCGGTCTGGGTCCTGTCTTCGCTGGACGTCTGTGCGGTCCCCGATGTTCCTGTCCCTAAGCCTAACCACAGAGGTTTTAAGCCCTAATCACAACCACAGTGACTCACCTGCAATCCACTAACATGGACTATTTCCTACTTTAATATGTATTCCTGCTATTAGGATTCTTCATCTGTGTGTACAATACTGTTTGCAATTATTTAAGAGACAAAGTTAACTCCCAGAATGTTATGCATATTTATAAACAGGACGTAGCTCAAAATGAAGCACAATTTGATTCCTAGTAATGTTTGCAACTCTGGTGAAGGTATGACAAATGTTATTATAATGCACTGTATTGATAACGCCAATAGGGATGACTTTATGCTTGAAGGCAACATTGAAGGGCAATGGACCCATTCTTCAGTGGTTTGTATCTATCAGGGTGTTTTTAGATGAGACACCGGAAGGTGACCGGATGTCGTCATACCCAGCTCTATTATCATTGGCTCCGCTTCTTCTTCTCTCTCTCTCTCCTGGACCGTTGGTGGAGTAACATCTCCCCGTCCTTGGCTCCCGTTATGTAGCCGCTAACTGCTGTTTATTGTCCCTGAAGAAGACCTAAACCTGGTCGAAACGTTGGATGTACAGTAAGACGATTCTCATGTTTTGTCGGGCTCAAGAAAAATAAACGGCAAAGAACAATCCTTTCTCCGTTTTTTTTGCTAAAAGCTAAGTCATGCTGGAGCTAAATGCTAATGCTAAGCGGGCCCATAAGCTAACTGAGGCTATCCTAGCACAGCCCGCTAGCGAGTCCATAGACATTGAGGCGTACTACGCACAACATGAGGCGAACGCGAATGCGGCACGACGTATGACGATGCAATAACATCGAAGCAAGGGGACCGGAGAGAGGAGAGAGACGACGCACACACGATGACCTGCTAACCGAGCCACGCCGCTGAGACCGCTCCAGGTGCAGCGTCAGCTAAACCGCAACACGGACGGCTGCTGATGAAGGTGACGGCTTCGTGTTTACTTTTAACAAATAAATAACAGTTTAATAATAGAAAACTGGAGGCTGGAGACGGAGGACAACAGGAGGCTGCGTGGATGTTCGGGACTGCGGGACCTGTCCGGTTTGATGGACCGTGCACCGACAGTGGTCTTCGGACCGCTGTCCCAACCCTTTCACCCCTAACCAGCCAGTGCCTCGCCGGTCTGGGTCCTGTCTTCGCTGGACGTCTGTGCGGTCCCCGATGTTCCTGTCCCTAAGCCTAACCACAGAGGTTTTAAGCCCTAATCACAACCACAGTGACTCACCTGCAATCCACTAACATGGACTATTTCATACTTTAATATGTATTCCTGCTATTAGGATTCTTCATCTGTGTGTACAATACTGTTTGCAATTATTTAAGAGACAAAGTTAACTCCCAGAATGTTATGCATATTTATATACAGGACGTAGCTCAAAATGAAGCACAATTTGATTCCTAGTAATGTTTGCAACTCTGGTGAAGGTATGACAAATGTATAATTATTATAATGCACTGTATTGATAACGCCAATAGGGATGACTTTATGCTTGAAGGCAACATTGAAGGGCAATGGACCCATTCTTCAGTGGTTTGTATCTATCAGGGTGTTTTTAGATGAGACACCGGAAGGTGACCGGATGTCGTCATACCCAGCTCTATTATCATTGGCTCCGCTTCTTCTTCTCTCTCTCTCTCCTGGACCGTTGGTGGAGTAACATCTCCCCGTCCTTGGCTCCCGTTATGTAGCCGCTAACTGCTGTTTATTGTCCCTGAAGAAGACCTAAACCTGGTCGAAACGTTGGATGTACAGTAAGACGATTCTCATGTTTTGTCGGGCTCAAGAAAAATAAACGGCAAAGAACAATCCTTTCTCCGTTTTTTTTGCTAAAAGCTAAGTCATGCTGGAGCTAAATGCTAATGCTAAGCGGGCCCATAAGCTAACTGAGGCTATCCTAGCACAGCCCGCTAGCGAGTCCATAGACATTGAGGCGTACTACGCACAACATGAGGCGAACGCGAATGCGGCACGACGTATGACGATGCAATAACATCGAAGCAAGGGGACCGGAGAGAGGAGAGAGACGACGCACACACGATGACCTGCTAACCGAGCCACGCCGCTGAGACCGCTCCAGGTGCAGCGTCAGCTAAACCGCAACACGGACGGCTGCTGATGAAGGTGACGGCTTCGTGTTTACTTTTAACAAATAAATAACAGTTTAATAATAGAAAACTGGAGGCTGGAGACGGAGGACAACAGGAGGCTGCGTGGATGTTCGGGACTGCGGGACCTGTCCGGTTTGATGGACCGTGCACCGACAGTGGTCTTCGGACCGCTGTCCCAACCCTTTCACCCCTAACCAGCCAGTGCCTCGCCGGTCTGGGTCCTGTCTTCGCTGGACGTCTGTGCGGTCCCCGATGTTCCTGTCCCTAAGCCTAACCACAGAGGTTTTAAGCCCTAATCACAACCACAGTGACTCACCTGCAATCCACTAACATGGACTATTTCATACTTTAATATGTATTCCTGCTATTAGGATTCTTCATCTGTGTGTACAATACTGTTTGCAATTATTTAAGAGACAAAGTTAACTCCCAGAATGTTATGCATATTTATATACAGGACGTAGCTCAAAATGAAGCACAATTTGATTCCTAGTAATGTTTGCAACTCTGGTGAAGGTATGACAAATGTATAATTATTATAATGCACTGTATTGATAACGCCAATAGGGATGACTTTATGCTTGAAGGCAACATTGAAGGGCAATGGACCCATTCTTCAGTGGTTTGTATCTATCAGGGTGTTTTTAGATGAGACACCGGAAGGTGACCGGATGTCGTCATACCCAGCTCTATTATCATTGGCTCCGCTTCTTCTTCTCTCTCTCTCTCCTGGACCGTTGGTGGAGTAACATCTCCCCGTCCTTGGCTCCCGTTATGTAGCCGCTAACTGCTGTTTATTGTCCCTGAAGAAGACCTAAACCTGGTCGAAACGTTGGATGTACAGTAAGACGATTCTCATGTTTTGTCGGGCTCAAGAAAAATAAACGGCAAAGAACAATCCTTTCTCCGTTTTTTTTGCTAAAAGCTAAGTCATGCTGGAGCTAAATGCTAATGCTAAGCGGGCCCATAAGCTAACTGAGGCTATCCTAGCACAGCCCGCTAGCGAGTCCATAGACATTGAGGCGTACTACGCACAACATGAGGCGAACGCGAATGCGGCACGACGTATGACGATGCAATAACATCGAAGCAAGGGGACCGGAGAGAGGAGAGAGACGACGCACACACGATGACCTGCTAACCGAGCCACGCCGCTGAGACCGCTCCAGGTGCAGCGTCAGCTAAACCGCAACACGGACGGCTGCTGATGAAGGTGACGGCTTCGTGTTTACTTTTAACAAATAAATAACAGTTTAATAATAGAAAACTGGAGGCTGGAGACGGAGGACAACAGGAGGCTGCGTGGATGTTCGGGACTGCGGGACCTGTCCGGTTTGATGGACCGTGCACCGACAGTGGTCTTCGGACCGCTGTCCCAACCCTTTCACCCCTAACCAGCCAGTGCCTCGCCGGTCTGGGTCCTGTCTTCGCTGGACGTCTGTGCGGTCCCCGATGTTCCTGTCCCTAAGCCTAACCACAGAGGTTTTAAGCCCTAATCACAACCACAGTGACTCACCTGCAATCCACTAACATGGACTATTTCATACTTTAATATGTATTCCTGCTATTAGGATTCTTCATCTGTGTGTACAATACTGTTTGCAATTATTTAAGAGACAAAGTTAACTCCCAGAATGTTATGCATATTTATATACAGGACGTAGCTCAAAATGAAGCACAATTTGATTCCTAGTAATGTTTGCAACTCTGGTGAAGGTATGACAAATGTATAATTATTATAATGCACTGTATTGATAACGCCAATAGGGATGACTTTATGCTTGAAGGCAACATTGAAGGGCAATGGACCCATTCTTCAGTGGTTTGTATCTATCAGGGTGTTTTTAGATGAGACACCGGAAGGTGACCGGATGTCGTCATACCCAGCTCTATTATCATTGGCTCCGCTTCTTCTTCTCTCTCTCTCTCCTGGACCGTTGGTGGAGTAACATCTCCCCGTCCTTGGCTCCCGTTATGTAGCCGCTAACTGCTGTTTATTGTCCCTGAAGAAGACCTAAACCTGGTCGAAACGTTGGATGTACAGTAAGACGATTCTCATGTTTTGTCGGGCTCAAGAAAAATAAACGGCAAAGAACAATCCTTTCTCCGTTTTTTTTGCTAAAAGCTAAGTCATGCTGGAGCTAAATGCTAATGCTAAGCGGGCCCATAAGCTAACTGAGGCTATCCTAGCACAGCCCGCTAGCGAGTCCATAGACATTGAGGCGTACTACGCACAACATGAGGCGAACGCGAATGCGGCACGACGTATGACGATGCAATAACATCGAAGCAAGGGGACCGGAGAGAGGAGAGAGACGACGCACACACGATGACCTGCTAACCGAGCCACGCCGCTGAGACCGCTCCAGGTGCAGCGTCAGCTAAACCGCAACACGGACGGCTGCTGATGAAGGTGACGGCTTCGTGTTTACTTTTAACAAATAAATAACAGTTTAATAATAGAAAACTGGAGGCTGGAGACGGAGGACAACAGGAGGCTGCGTGGATGTTCGGGACTGCGGGACCTGTCCGGTTTGATGGACCGTGCACCGACAGTGGTCTTCGGACCGCTGTCCCAACCCTTTCACCCCTAACCAGCCAGTGCCTCGCCGGTCTGGGTCCTGTCTTCGCTGGACGTCTGTGCGGTCCCCGATGTTCCTGTCCCTAAGCCTAACCACAGAGGTTTTAAGCCCTAATCACAACCACAGTGACTCACCTGCAATCCACTAACATGGACTATTTCATACTTTAATATGTATTCCTGCTATTAGGATTCTTCATCTGTGTGTACAATACTGTTTGCAATTATTTAAGAGACAAAGTTAACTCCCAGAATGTTATGCATATTTATATACAGGACGTAGCTCAAAATGAAGCACAATTTGATTCCTAGTAATGTTTGCAACTCTGGTGAAGGTATGACAAATGTATAATTATTATAATGCACTGTATTGATAACGCCAATAGGGATGACTTTATGCTTGAAGGCAACATTGAAGGGCAATGGACCCATTCTTCAGTGGTTTGTATCTATCAGGGTGTTTTTAGATGAGACACCGGAAGGTGACCGGATGTCGTCATACCCAGCTCTATTATCATTGGCTCCGCTTCTTCTTCTCTCTCTCTCTCCTGGACCGTTGGTGGAGTAACATCTCCCCGTCCTTGGCTCCCGTTATGTAGCCGCTAACTGCTGTTTATTGTCCCTGAAGAAGACCTAAACCTGGTCGAAACGTTGGATGTACAGTAAGACGATTCTCATGTTTTGTCGGGCTCAAGAAAAATAAACGGCAAAGAACAATCCTTTCTCCGTTTTTTTTGCTAAAAGCTAAGTCATGCTGGAGCTAAATGCTAATGCTAAGCGGGCCCATAAGCTAACTGAGGCTATCCTAGCACAGCCCGCTAGCGAGTCCATAGACATTGAGGCGTACTACGCACAACATGAGGCGAACGCGAATGCGGCACGACGTATGACGATGCAATAACATCGAAGCAAGGGGACCGGAGAGAGGAGAGAGACGACGCACACACGATGACCTGCTAACCGAGCCACGCCGCTGAGACCGCTCCAGGTGCAGCGTCAGCTAAACCGCAACACGGACGGCTGCTGATGAAGGTGACGGCTTCGTGTTTACTTTTAACAAATAAATAACAGTTTAATAATAGAAAACTGGAGGCTGGAGACGGAGGACAACAGGAGGCTGCGTGGATGTTCGGGACTGCGGGACCTGTCCGGTTTGATGGACCGTGCACCGACAGTGGTCTTCGGACCGCTGTCCCAACCCTTTCACCCCTAACCAGCCAGTGCCTCGCCGGTCTGGGTCCTGTCTTCGCTGGACGTCTGTGCGGTCCCCGATGTTCCTGTCCCTAAGCCTAACCACAGAGGTTTTAAGCCCTAATCACAACCACAGTGACTCACCTGCAATCCACTAACATGGACTATTTCATACTTTAATATGTATTCCTGCTATTAGGATTCTTCATCTGTGTGTACAATACTGTTTGCAATTATTTAAGAGACAAAGTTAACTCCCAGAATGTTATGCATATTTATATACAGGACGTAGCTCAAAATGAAGCACAATTTGATTCCTAGTAATGTTTGCAACTCTGGTGAAGGTATGACAAATGTATAATTATTATAATGCACTGTATTGATAACGCCAATAGGGATGACTTTATGCTTGAAGGCAACATTGAAGGGCAATGGACCCATTCTTCAGTGGTTTGTATCTATCAGGGTGTTTTTAGATGAGACACCGGAAGGTGACCGGATGTCGTCATACCCAGCTCTATTATCATTGGCTCCGCTTCTTCTTCTCTCTCTCTCTCCTGGACCGTTGGTGGAGTAACATCTCCCCGTCCTTGGCTCCCGTTATGTAGCCGCTAACTGCTGTTTATTGTCCCTGAAGAAGACCTAAACCTGGTCGAAACGTTGGATGTACAGTAAGACGATTCTCATGTTTTGTCGGGCTCAAGAAAAATAAACGGCAAAGAACAATCCTTTCTCCGTTTTTTTTGCTAAAAGCTAAGTCATGCTGGAGCTAAATGCTAATGCTAAGCGGGCCCATAAGCTAACTGAGGCTATCCTAGCACAGCCCGCTAGCGAGTCCATAGACATTGAGGCGTACTACGCACAACATGAGGCGAACGCGAATGCGGCACGACGTATGACGATGCAATAACATCGAAGCAAGGGGACCGGAGAGAGGAGAGAGACGACGCACACACGATGACCTGCTAACCGAGCCACGCCGCTGAGACCGCTCCAGGTGCAGCGTCAGCTAAACCGCAACACGGACGGCTGCTGATGAAGGTGACGGCTTCGTGTTTACTTTTAACAAATAAATAACAGTTTAATAATAGAAAACTGGAGGCTGGAGACGGAGGACAACAGGAGGCTGCGTGGATGTTCGGGACTGCGGGACCTGTCCGGTTTGATGGACCGTGCACCGACAGTGGTCTTCGGACCGCTGTCCCAACCCTTTCACCCCTAACCAGCCAGTGCCTCGCCGGTCTGGGTCCTGTCTTCGCTGGACGTCTGTGCGGTCCCCGATGTTCCTGTCCCTAAGCCTAACCACAGAGGTTTTAAGCCCTAATCACAACCACAGTGACTCACCTGCAATCCACTAACATGGACTATTTCATACTTTAATATGTATTCCTGCTATTAGGATTCTTCATCTGTGTGTACAATACTGTTTGCAATTATTTAAGAGACAAAGTTAACTCCCAGAATGTTATGCATATTTATATACAGGACGTAGCTCAAAATGAAGCACAATTTGATTCCTAGTAATGTTTGCAACTCTGGTGAAGGTATGACAAATGTATAATTATTATAATGCACTGTATTGATAACGCCAATAGGGATGACTTTATGCTTGAAGGCAACATTGAAGGGCAATGGACCCATTCTTCAGTGGTTTGTATCTATCAGGGTGTTTTTAGATGAGACACCGGAAGGTGACCGGATGTCGTCATACCCAGCTCTATTATCATTGGCTCCGCTTCTTCTTCTCTCTCTCTCTCTCCTGGACCGTTGGTGGAGTAACATCTCCCCGTCCTTGGCTCCCGTTATGTAGCCGCTAACTGCTGTTTATTGTCCCTGAAGAAGACCTAAACCTGGTCGAAACGTTGGATGTACAGTAAGACGATTCTCATGTTTTGTCGGGCTCAAGAAAAATAAACGGCAAAGAACAATCCTTTCTCCGTTTTTTTTGCTAAAAGCTAAGTCATGCTGGAGCTAAATGCTAATGCTAAGCGGGCCCATAAGCTAACTGAGGCTATCCTAGCACAGCCCGCTAGCGAGTCCATAGACATTGAGGCGTACTACGCACAACATGAGGCGAACGCGAATGCGGCACGACGTATGACGATGCAATAACATCGAAGCAAGGGGACCGGAGAGAGGAGAGAGACGACGCACACACGATGACCTGCTAACCGAGCCACGCCGCTGAGACCGCTCCAGGTGCAGCGTCAGCTAAACCGCAACACGGACGGCTGCTGATGAAGGTGACGGCTTCGTGTTTACTTTTAACAAATAAATAACAGTTTAATAATAGAAAACTGGAGGCTGGAGACGGAGGACAACAGGAGGCTGCGTGGATGTTCGGGACTGCGGGACCTGTCCGGTTTGATGGACCGTGCACCGACAGTGGTCTTCGGACCGCTGTCCCAACCCTTTCACCCCTAACCAGCCAGTGCCTCGCCGGTCTGGGTCCTGTCTTCGCTGGACGTCTGTGCGGTCCCCGATGTTCCTGTCCCTAAGCCTAACCACAGAGGTTTTAAGCCCTAATCACAACCACAGTGACTCACCTGCAATCCACTAACATGGACTATTTCATACTTTAATATGTATTCCTGCTATTAGGATTCTTCATCTGTGTGTACAATACTGTTTGCAATTATTTAAGAGACAAAGTTAACTCCCAGAATGTTATGCATATTTATATACAGGACGTAGCTCAAAATGAAGCACAATTTGATTCCTAGTAATGTTTGCAACTCTGGTGAAGGTATGACAAATGTATAATTATTATAATGCACTGTATTGATAACGCCAATAGGGATGACTTTATGCTTGAAGGCAACATTGAAGGGCAATGGACCCATTCTTCAGTGGTTTGTATCTATCAGGGTGTTTTTAGATGAGACACCGGAAGGTGACCGGATGTCGTCATACCCAGCTCTATTATCATTGGCTCCGCTTCTTCTTCTCTCTCTCTCTCCTGGACCGTTGGTGGAGTAACATCTCCCCGTCCTTGGCTCCCGTTATGTAGCCGCTAACTGCTGTTTATTGTCCCTGAAGAAGACCTAAACCTGGTCGAAACGTTGGATGTACAGTAAGACGATTCTCATGTTTTGTCGGGCTCAAGAAAAATAAACGGCAAAGAACAATCCTTTCTCCGTTTTTTTTGCTAAAAGCTAAGTCATGCTGGAGCTAAATGCTAATGCTAAGCGGGCCCATAAGCTAACTGAGGCTATCCTAGCACAGCCCGCTAGCGAGTCCATAGACATTGAGGCGTACTACGCACAACATGAGGCGAACGCGAATGCGGCACGACGTATGACGATGCAATAACATCG